>NC_090646.1:678876434-679176434 GCF_040937935.1 Hyperolius riggenbachi
GTAATCTTCACGACAACTACCCACATTAGCTGATTTAAAAGAAGTTTACATTAAAAAAATTGTATAACCTTTCTTGGCTTTATTCTGTAATTTTCTTGCGCACATCACCTTTAATGTCTTGGTAACGTTTTGTAACATTACGGACTATACGTGGTATTTGGCTCACACTGTTAACGGCATCTGTAATTTTTTTCCAAGTTACCATTCAGTTACCATTCCCCAATGCGTGTCAGCGCTGCCCATATCTTTCCCAACCAGTCTATCGTAAAAGGACAACAAAGTCTCAATAAGGGCCAAATTTTCATCGAAAGAAAATCTATTTTTTCTTTTACGTTCTATCATCTTATTTGCATTGCTGGATTTTGGATCATCAACTTCACCATCGTTGCTACTTTGTGGAGAAAATTGTGAACTTTTTTCCTTTTGTTGTCTTGCCCTGTTTTTTTTTTTTTGTTGTTTTTTTTTTTTGCTTGGAATATTAATTTTCGCTGGTAAGTTTGAGCTTCCAAAACCATACCTTATTTGTCAAACTTCTGTGAACCAAACCACTCTTCTTGATGATCATCTGTTTCCAAAGTATTCTTCATTTAGACGGCTGCCAGGTCGGGCTCTTCTGCGCTCCAAGTCCTGGCACTTCTGCGTCCCACGCCGGCGCTCTGACGTCATCGGACGTCCGCCGGGCTGTACTGCATGCGCAGTACAGCCCGGCGGACGTCCGATGACGTCAGAGCGCCGGCGTGGGACGCAGAAGTGCCAGGACTTGGAGCGCAGAAGAGCCCGACCTGGCAGCTGGCCAGGTCGGGTCGGCCACCGGAGACCACCGGGAGCCTGCGGAGCGGCGGCGAGGGCACCTCCTGCCTGCCACGGCCTGGAGGAAGGCCCAGGTAAGTGGAAATTGATTTTTATTTTTTCTCCACCCTCCCTGAACCTTCCCTTTAAGGGTGTTGAAATCTTGATAGCCCAAAATAAAAATTTACAATAATAACGTGTAATTGTAAGCAGTTTCATATACCAAACTCCTGTAAGCAGGAACTAAACTGAATTACATATCATACCTATCAATCAACGTTCATTCCTGCCAGTATTTTGTAGCCTGTTATTAAATTGCTTGTAATTTTAAAGAAGATCATACATCTTTTTCTTCCTCTTTACAATACTCTAAATTACAAGTGTATAATCAAATGTACACCTATTAAACTGATGTTTACCAATAGGGTTTCCGCAGTATACATACCATGCACAATTTCGCTTCACCGTTTTGGGGGGGGGGCGGAGCTACAAAGCCAATGCAGTGGCCAGGACGCGACGCAGAGACGATCGCACGAACAGCGGCAAGGATAAGTAAATAATCACTTGCTGGCATCCTTTTCAACAACGCTGTACTGGCTTTATTGTAGTACCTGTTCTTGCATCACATTTCCCTGAAACAACGCCCCCTTGACCGCTGTTACAAGGAGATGATGCAAGAACAGGAAGTAGAATGGAACAGATACACGCATGAGGACCAGGCTGCCAGCAAGTGAGTATTTCTCCCCGCACTGCATCCCCCTCACCCCTCCCTGCCTCTCTATGCTGCAACTACCTTATTCTGGCTACACCTTTCCCTGTCTACCGATGTTGCAGCCACCTACTACTGGCTACACCTATCCCTGGCTACCTATGCTGTGGCCACCTACTACTGGGGTGGAGGCACATTTTTTAATGTAAGGGGGAGCCAGCTCCAAATAATTGTATAATACCATATACCATAAAAACGGCACAACGTGGTAATTTTTTTGATGGTTATCATACCGTGGAATGTAATACCCCTGCAAACCCTAACCACAAATACGGAAATGTCTCATTTTTTTTTACAAAGAAAAAAACAATTACTACTCTGACCATTGGCAAAATTACTTTTTACTACACAAGTTGATAAGCATCTATTTTTTTTTTAAACTGCATCCTGTTTCTATAGTTTTCATTAAAAAAATGAAAAATAGTGTATTTAAAGGAATCATCAGGCAAAAAAAAGTTTCACTTACCTGGGGGCTTCTACCAGCCCCTTGTAGCCATCCTGTGCCCTCGTAGTCACTCACTGCTGCTCCAGTCCCCCGCCGCCAGCTAGTTTCGTTTTTGCTGACCCTGGGGTCGGCGGGCCATATTGTGTACATTTTTAGGCATTCCCGCTGGTGCAGGAACATTAACACATACATTTTTACGCATTAGTGGTGCAATGCATAAAAATGTTTGGATGAGAAAGGGAAACCCCGTGGGAGAAGCTACAGAGAGAGAAATGACCAGGCATCAGCAGCTTGTAAAGGGACTCTGAACGGTTTATATATCATTGGAAAGAGGAGAAAGAGAGCTTTAAAATGATATGCATCTTTCCATAGTTTCTGCACTGCTCGGAGTCCCTTTAAATCTAGTGACAGATGTGCTCTGGAAGCGGGATGTCGGCCCCATTCATCTACAAGCACAGCATTTATTAATGACTCATTCATAAACTGTGATACCCTATTTAAAGTTTACAGGGTAAATTTGTTAAATAACATGCTGCAACGTATACAACCAAACACCATGTGTAAAAAATATTCACCTGTGAAGGATCTTCATAATCACTGTCCAACTCTCTGTCTCTTTCATTACAATTCTTCAAATGTTTACTTTTATGAGTTCTCTTCCCACCAACACTTTCATTCGACTATAGCATTCCTATAGAAATATTTTTTATTAAAGTACGTGCCAAACAATTGTGGACAAATTGTTTAAATCATAAAATAAAATAAAAAAAAATCTTGTTCTTCCTTTGGTTGTTGTGATTCAAAGTCAAATTAGAATCTCTTTTGTCCCTTCTAACTCCCTTGAAAAAAAAAAAAAGAAAAAAAAATCTCAAAGTGGTGTACATGTGAGAAGTGGAATGAAAATCATACGTGATTCCAAACATTTTTTTACAAATCAATAACTGCAAAGTGGGGTGTGCGTAATTATTCAGCCCCCTTTAGTCTGAGTACAGTCAGTTGCCCATAGACATTGCCTGATGAGTGCTAATGACTAAATAGAGTGCACCTGTGTGTAATCTAATGTCAGTACAAATACAGCTGCTCTGTGACGGCCTCGGAGGTTGTCTAAGAGAATATTGGGAGCAACAACACCATGAAGTCCAAAGAACACACCAGACAGGTCAGAGATAAAGTTATTGAGAAATTTAAAGCAGGCTTAGGCTACAAAAAGATTTCCAAAGCCTTGAAAATCCCATGGAGCACTGTTCAAGCGATCATTCAGAAATGGAAGGAGTATGGCACAACTGTAAACCTACCAAGATAAGGCCGTGTACCTAAACTCACAGGCCGAACAAGGAGAATGCTGATCAGAAATGCAATCAAGAGGCCCATGGTGACTCTTGACGAGCTGCAGAGATCTACAGCTCAGGTGGGGGAATCTGTCCATAGGACAACTATTAGTTGTGCACTTCACAAAGTTGGCTCTTATGGAAGAGTGACAAGAAGAAAGGCTTTGTTAACAGAAAGCAGAAGAAGTCCCGTTTGCAGTTTGCCACAAGCCATGTGGGGGACACAGCAAACATGTGGAAGTAGGTGCTCTGGTCGGATGAGACCAAAATGGAACTTTTTGGCCAAAATGCAAAACGCTATGTGTCGCGGAAAACTAACACTGCACATCACTCTGAATACACCATCTCCACTGTCAAATGTGGTGGCAGCATCATGCTCTGGGGGTGCTTCTCTTCAGCAGGGACAGGGAAGCTGGTCAGAGTTGATGGGAAGATGGATGGAGCCAAATACAGGGCAATCTTGGAAGAAAACCTCTTGGAGTCTGCAAAAGACTTGAGACTGGGGCGGAGGTTCACCTTCCAGCAGGACAACAACCCTAAAGATAAAGCCAGGGCAACAATGGAATGGTTTAAAACAAAACATATCTATGTGTTAGAATGGCCCAGTCAAAGTCCAGATCTAAATCCAATCGAGAATCTGTGGCAAGATCTGAAAACTGCTGTTTACAAACGCTGTCTATCTAATCCAGCCTTTGTCAACCTTTTTACCCTGGAGGAACCCTGCAAATAACTTTTGGGTCTCAAGGAACCCCTGCAAACAATTTTCTTTAATCTCGAGGAACTCCTGCATTTATTTTTTCGGAGGCAGGTAGGTGAGGTTGTAAATTTCACTTACTCCTATTACACTGCCACTCATTCTACTGTGCTCATGGTTATTCTGATCCCCAAGTTAGTGCTTCTTTTTACAATACTCCTATTATATTGTGCTCTATCATACTTCCCCCACGATGGCGGAAAATGCCAGGGAACCCCTGCAGAGTCCTCAAGGAACCCTGGTTGAGAAAGCCTGATCTAATCTGACTGAGCTGGAGCTGTTTTGCAAAGAAGAATGGGCAAGGATTTCAGTCTCTAGATGTGCAAAGCTGGTAGAGACATACCCTAAAAGACTAAAAGAATACAAAGTATTGACTCAGGGGGCTGAATAATTACGCACACCCCACTTTGCACTTATTTATTTGTAAAAAATGTTTGGAATTATGTATGATTTTCGATCCACTTCTCACATGTACACCAATTTGTTTTGGTCTTTCACGTGGAATTCCAATAAAACTGATGCATGTTTGTGGCAGTAATGTGACAAAATGTGGATATAAAGGTAAGTATTCAAAGAACATTTCATATACCTTGTTTGTTGCTTTTAAAAGGAACCATAGACAAAGCGCCCTCATGTGTTTTCTCATATATCTCAGTGTGAACATTATAGAAAACAGCTACCTTGCTTTCACTTTCATTCTGCACTGCACATCTTGCTTCTAATCATCCCTGATAAAATCCCTGACTGAGCATTCAGTGTGGCTTTGCTCTTGAATTTTTATAGCTCAGTCTGTGTTATCTCATGTCTTTTCCAGTCCAAGCCTGCCCCCTGCTGGCTGTGCTCATAAATTATTATAGCTGAGTCATTATAGCAAAGCCACACTGAATGCACAGTCTGGGATTTTATAAGGGCTGATAACAAAAAAGCTGTGCAGTGCAGAATGAAACAGAAAGCATGGTAGGTGTTTTCTCTAATGTTCCCACTGATCTATAAGGTACAATACATAAGGGTGTTTTGTCTCTGGTTTACTTTCAAATTATGCCATTTGTACCTTCTGAAAATCTGTGATGGAATCCAGAACTCGGGCCAGCCTCCCCTGCGTCATTTCTGGTGGTGTGTGCTGCAGTATGTCTCTCCTGTCTTTCCAACCTCTTCTTCTCTTCTGTGTGACAAGATAAATGCATAGTCAGAAATATAATACACATGGTACAGACATTATCTGCATGTGTATAAGTGGTAGTAATATATATTGTAACATGTACGTGAAAGGATTATTATAAGGAAATGTTAGCTATCAATATGTGCAACAACACAATATAGGTGTTATATTAATATTACAAAGCAATGCATGCATACACAGTATTACATATTCCTGAACTTACTGTCTCTTTTAATTTTTCGCATTAGAGATGCTAGGACCTCTCCCTCCCGCAGCTTCAGGTCTGACCACCGCCTCATCAAATGTTTTTTGGTCCTAGTGACACTAAAATTCTTCTCCAGGGAAGAAATGGCATGGTCCAATATAGCATTTTTACGCTCAATAGGCCTTTGGTACACTTGTCTTCTCCTATCATAATCCCTCTTATCAAAGATCCTGACCATTTCCGCCATTTCTCCCCTGGACATTTTAGTAGCACGCTCAGTAGGTGTCCTGCGTGGCATGATGCCTACTAGCTGTAACAGCTCACAATACTAGCGAACGCTAAACAGGAAATGACGTTTTGAAAAAACTGAAGTTTACCACCGCTTATAAAAACCGAACGTACGTCACAACTGCACAACTGCGTTCCTACTTCATGTTGCGATCTTCACCAAATCTGCTGTATAACGAGGTTAGTTAACTTGCGTATATTTGGTAACGATCGTACGATGTGCTAGATAGAGAGAGAGAGAATGTGAGTGTGTGTGTATATGTGTGTGTGTGTGTGTGTGTGTCTCATCTGTGATTGTATCTGTGGTTGTTTAGATGCATTTGATTTGGCTTGTATCACAATATTATCATGTATTATCTTAACATATTTTAATGTATTTTTAAGTTGATTTTGTTTTATTTCAATTTCAGGACCCTTGTTGTAAAAATGGCAGTGGATATATTTGCCAATGTACAATTTGCACGTGAATTTATAGAGCTCTATAGAGCACACCCCTGCCTTTGGCAAACAAAATTGAAAATCTATTCCAATAGACATCTAAAGGCCAAAGCACATGATGAGCTTGTAAAATTATGCCAAACAGTACTACCAGTACCAGATGCTGATGTCCAGTTCGTGAAAAACAAAATTCAAAACATAAGAACTGTGTTTAAAAAAGAATTGAACAAAATTGAAAATTCAAAAAGATCTGGTGCTGGTACTGATGATGTTTATAAGTCAGACTGTAGTACTATGACCTACTTACATTTACTAGTCCACAATTCAAAGGGAGAGAGGCAATAACCAGTCTGCCAAGTGAACCCACTAATTTGAGTATCAATACACAAATATGTACTAAGGAAAATGAAACAAACACACAAGACGAGGTATGTTTATATTATAATTTTGGACTTTACTTATTGTACAACAGTTCAAATGCTGTGAATGTTAATGTTTCTCATAAGTAGTGTTGACCAAACACCCAGATATTTGGGGAATAATGAATAGTGGCGAAAACTGTTTGATCATGTTAAGCTTGGGGGTGTAATCTCCACAGTCAGCATACAACACATAAGCTGACGTGAAGGAGGTACACACACCAGCACAAGGGATCAGAATATCCCCAGTTTAGTGGAGGAGAGGACTGACTCCAATAGGAGATTGTGGCGCACAGAGCCGGTGCAGATCTGAACAGCCACAAACACTTTCGTAATAACGTCTCAGCGCAAGGTAGCGCTGAGCGCATAAACCAGGACTGAGGAGATCAGAATAAGTAGACAGAATGAACGCTTGCTAGCTAGCGATTACTTAGCGACAGCAAGCGTCCAAAACCAGACAGACTGGAATGAGGCAGCCAATGCGTTGCGGCGATGGCGTGCCTCACAAAGACAGGACAGGAGAGACAGGAAATAGCAGGATCGAGATAGATGAACGTAACACAGATAAATATACAATAAGTATGTTTTCCTAGCGTATTACAATTACAGCTATCAATGAAACTATTCGTAACGTCTGACTAACATATGTATATATTGGCAATGAACCGATATATGACATAAGCAGGAACTCTGACTAGGAATAGAGTAACACAGGGAACAGGACTCAGAAGGATTCGCTATCTCTTCGCAGAGATGAACGCAATCCACAAACAGGAACAGAACAGGATTCAGAAGGATTCGTTATCTCTTCGCAGAGATGAACGCAATCCACAAACAGGACCAGGAACAGGATAACTAGCTCAGCACGGGTGTTCACGATACGCGCAAACTACCAAAACGTGCTGGAAAACTGACTAGCTGAACACAGGAAATAAACAGTTCGTGTACGTATATATCAGCGACACTGATATATTAACGTAACACGGATACAAGGAAAATAACAAAATGCGCAAGTATGCGTATATATTGGCGATGAACCAATATATGACACAAGACAAGCAAGTAGCAACTTCTAGAACAAGAGCAGAACTAGGAGGACTCGCTGACCCCTTCGCAGGAGTCAGCGCAGTCCACACGGACCAGGAACGAGGTGGGGCACGAGCAGAGTAACAGATAGAGTCTGAAACTATGATAGCCCATGAGGCATTGCAGGAAGCAGTTCTTTATACTGAGGTCATCCAATGGGAGCAGACCTGCAGATTCCCACACAAGTGAATGGTAATTAATCACAGGCTGATAGCAGGAAAAGGCAGACAATGATATGCAGCCTGCAGGAAAGGGACCGCCCCTCCACTGCAGCAGACAATGTTTGTTTACACAAAAGCATATTAAACTGTCATTAACTTCAGAGCGACTGCAGATGGAATCAGCAACTAGTTTAAGTGCAAACCAAACTATGCAAGCAAATGCATGTAATGACATTAGAACTGCTTGGTTTGCAATACCAGTGCAGTCAGCAGTAAACGCTGCAGAAGCGATCATAACAGATCAACACTGTCAGGAATATGGCAGCTAGTTATGATGTTGGGATAATACAGGAGTATGTTTTAATTTTTCTATCTGCTGTATATGATGTCAGAGGTGTAGGTATGCCAGGCTGGCAGCTGGCTTCATGGAGTTCCTGTATGTACATGTAAATTAACTCTACCATTTTCTGCATTTGAATATTACGTTATCACGAATAGGCAAATGAACCTAGACATTCAAGTAGGGACTGTCTACCTAGCCTCTAATTAGGAGATGGCTAATTATGCCCATAGCCAGTCATGTCCTTGCCTTTTGATCTCCTGGGAAATACTGTCTCAGATGTGTATTGTGCTTGGGAGCAATTGTCACCTGGACTGGCTGCAGTGTGCTTTGATGCAGCTCACACCAGCACAGGGCCAGAAATTTACATATGACAGCCAGGAAGCTTCACCCCACAATCTTTTGATGTATGGACTAGACTATAGTTTTACCTAGGGAAATTGGGTTTATGGAAGTGTTCTGAAATCTCTGAAAAGATCAAACACTAACACAGGAACGCTTTGAAGTTGCGCACGTTAAACAGGAAATTGGATTATTCCTGGACCTTGGACATTGGGGTGGCCCCGGGGCACACATTTTGCTATAAAACAGCAGCCTGGGACAGTCACAGATCATCTTCTGAGAGTAGCTCATCGCTAGAGATGATCCCGAGGAAATCGGAAAAAATTGTGTCTCTCCACGGTTGGACATTTGCTCTGGTAAAAGTTCAATTAACGGTTATCCCATTTTATTTTTATGCAAACTTATCTTGCTGGGTATCCTTGTAAACTTTTATTTTGTAACTTTTTTTGACTTTGTTTTTTGTAAATCTTTTGTATATATTATTTTCTGCATTGTTCCACTTTTTTCCTGGAATATTAAATCGTTATTTAATAAGTTTGACTTCTGCTGTACTAAACTAACACTCATAGCCTAGGAGAGACTGAAGTGTAACTGTGTATAAGTCTATGCCTGATTGCATGATTGAGCAACACTACCGTATAAGATTGTAATTGCATTGTGTGTATGGGGCACTTCTGCACTCGACAGCAGAGTGGGAAGTCTCGGAGTGGCTAATAGTATCGTTCGGAACAACTGTTAGGGGTTTTGCTTCACTACAGTGTAAGATTGCAACTGTGTGTGTGCGTGGCATTCTCGTATTCGGCCTAAAGCGCAAAGCTGATCCTAGTACGAAAATGCGGATTGCGTGCTGAGAACTCGACAGCAGAGCAGACATGTCTAGCAACAGCTAGTGGTGACAGTGAGAAGTGTTTGAGGGGTCCCAGCCTTGTTTTTAGCTTGAATAAGGCTGCTCCCCGCTTGATCTGGTCAAACCCGCAGTCGGGAACCGTATACGCAGGCGTGCCGCGGGCCGGTTCCTGACAAACACTACTTACAAGTTATGGTAGAATTTGCAAAAACCATGTATTGTGAGTGTACACTAAATGTCAGCCTCTCATATTGGCTATCTGTATGTTTCTATAGTATATGCAGTAGGTAGTGTAAATAAGTTGTTATTTTTTGTTATGTTTCACAAAGAGAGTCAACTGAGAGGGGTAATGACATTATTTAATCTAAAGTATATAAGTTGCCTGGCGTGGTGGATACATTTTTGGCTGCATGAGTGTATTAATCACACACCAGAAACAAGCATGCATAAATTGCAGCATGACTTCAGCTACACCTCCTGATCAGCATTGTTGTTGAGGTGTGGTGTCGATTAGTTTTTACATACAAAGGTTCCAAACTATATTGGTCAATATGACAAGCAAACCTTATACATTTAACATTACATTTGTTAACATTCCCATTCTAAACATTTATTGTGTTGTGTTAAAGCGGTATTGTCACCATAAAAATCAAATTTCAACAGCAAGTGGTCTGAGTGTATTAAGTGATAAAGATGCTAATCCTGCATTCAAAACTTTTTCTGCTGTTATGGTTTGGAGTTATTACATACTATAGGAGCACTGGCCCTAGTGCCAAAAAGTTGAATGCTGGGAGTTCTTTTTATCTATAATATATTCCTCCTCTTCCCTTTATTTCCCTGCCTAGCTGATCACTTGTGTTTACAAGCAAGGCTGAGGTGACTCAGTGATTGGATGTGTCAATAAAAAAAAGACTCTGGGAGGAGGGCAGCTAATGAATACACAACGAGCAAGAGAAGGGAGGGGGGGAAACAAGAGTCAGGGAGGATATGATGTCAACATTAGCTTGGCAAGATGGCCACTGCCTAGACTAGGATTTTCTGTTTTTCCTTTATAAAATTCACAGGAATCGTTATGTGGATAGCACAATACATCTGTTATGTAAGTAGAAGTAGTATTTATCTACTTATATATGTGTTTTATATTACTAGGTTAGCATGGGTGTCACTTGTTCTTTAATGTGAGTATGCCTATGTCATTTAGGCTTAACCATCTTCACAATATTTCCAAACAACCATTATTAAATAATCATTTAGAGCCTAATGTTACATTGTACATGCCTTCTACTATTGTGTAATCATGTGCATTGTACATGACTATTTTATGTCTATGATCTTTGTTTTGTACATTACTTATACAGACACCACGAGCCTCAACTTCTCAGGAGACAAATACAAGGTGATTTCCCCGCAAACACAAACATGCTCTAGAAGAACCATGTGAGGAAGCCATTAATCAAGCTGTGCCGCTCATCAACAAAAAGGATGATGCATGTGATGCTTTTGGACATCTAATAGCAACTAAATTAAGAGCCATAAAAGAAGATTTGAGGCCGAACACAGAGAGGTGTTCAGTAGGACATATAGTAAAACACAACCAATGCATCATGCTACATTACCTATTCAACCAGACATACATCAAAGTACAGTCAGATATCCAAGCTTGGACTGACCCACTGAAGTACCAATGATTTGCTCGGGAGGCCCCGCCTCCACATCTGCGGTGAGCCCCGCCTCCAGGTCTGGTGTGCACAAATCACTGCCTGCAGCACAAACATTTTCCTATCAGCGTTCCAATCATTCACGCTGAGAGGCTGCTGCAGGCTGGCTGTGCCATGGTAGCTCCGCCCCCCCATGTGATGCTGGGCTGGGAGCCTGGGGCGGTATGATTCAAAGGCTCCAGGCAGGCAATAATGTAGCTGAACTGTGTGAGCCGTGCACAGCTAAGAGCAAGCACATATGCCCGGTAGTCCTGTGCACAGCTAAGAGCAGCACTTCTCCTGCCTTGTGCTTGGCATGAATGCTCCTATCAGCTGTCACAGCTCTGCTCTCTCTCTCCCTGCTGTTATTAGACACTTGCTTGGCTGGCAGGGGAGAGGAGAAAGTGAAGTGTCCAAGCAGCAGCCCCGCCCCCCCCCCCCCCCCCCACTCCAGACACGATCACACACAGAAGCTCTGGAGCCAGGAGGACCTCACAGCTGCTTGTGTACCTGCCCCGACCTGCCCTGGAGACTGGCATCCTCCATCAGTACTGCACAGGAGACGGTATGCAGGCAGAGGGCAGAGACTGCATGTCCTGTGTGAAGATATCACCTGTGTCACAACAAGGAGGTGGATCACCTGCACTGCTTTGTTAGCAGTTTTGCCTTAGTGCCTTTTCTCCCCCATATTGGACTCTCTCACCCGATGTCTTTTCATTTCCCCTCGCTCCATCTTGTCCCTGCTTTCTCCCTCCCTGTCTCCCCCCCCCCATCCATCTTGTACTTTACCTTCCTCTCCTGCCCCCCTCCCCATCTTGTTCTCTCCATCACCCCCCCCCCCCCTCTCTCCTTTTCTCGAATAGCTCTTACATCTTTTAACTCCTATCATGCACTCCTCCCCTGTTCAACCCAATCCAGTGGTGTAACTACAGTCCTCCAGGCCCCCCCAGGAAAAAGCACATGATGGTGGCTTCCATTACCTCCACCCCCCCCCCCCCAAAGGATAAATAAAGGGATTGAAGATGTCCGTTTCCCCGCTCTCCCGATCACCCATTAGGCAGAGCAGCAACAACATGTTATACATTATCTTCTCCAAGCGACAGGACAGGTCCTCTTCGCTCCCCTTCAGCATAGCTCATCACCATGCTGTGCAGCTGATCCCCATGTGGCTCTTTATACATGTCATTGAGAGCTACATAGTAATTGACTGCATGCTGCAGCGATGAGCTAAACCAAAGGGGAGTGAAGAGGACCTGTCCTGCTGAACCCAGAGAGCAGATAATGTATAACGCTCCACCTCTACTCAGCATGGTACCCATGGAGACCGACAGGAGTTTTAGGTACAACTGTTATGCCCCCATCTCACTCCTTTCCACTTCCCTCGCTCATTTTCCTTTCTAGTTGTACTTTATGTCCTACCATATTATTATTATGTATTTATATAGCTCTGACATCTTCTGCAGCACATTACAGAGTACATAGTCATGTCACTGACTGTCCTCAGAGGAGCTCACAATCTAATCCTACCATAGTCATAGTCTAATGTCCTACCATATTATTATTATGTATTTATATAGCTCTGACATCTTCTGCAGCACATTACAGAGTACATAGTCATGTCACTGACTGTCCTCAGAGGAGCTCACAATCTAATCCTGCCATAGTCATAGGCTAATGTCCTACCATATTATTATTATTATGTATTTATATAGCACTGACCTCTTCTGCAGCACATTACAGAAGTACATAGTCAAGTCACTGACTGTCCTCAAAGGAGCTCACACTCTAATCCTACCATAGTCATAGTCTAATGTCCTACCATATTATTATTATGTATTTATATAGCACTGACATCTTCTGCAGCACATTACAGAGTACATAGTCATGTCACTAACTGTCCTCAGAGGAGCTCACAATCTAATCCCACCATAGTCATAGTCTAATGTCCTACCATATTATTATTATGTATTTATATAGCACTGACATCTTCTGCAGCACATTACAGAGTACATAGGCATGTCACTGACTGTCCTCAGAGGAGCTCACACTCTAATCCTACCATAGTCATAGTGTAATCTCCTACCATATTATTATTATTTATTTATATAGCACTGACATCTCCTGCAGCACATTACAGAGTACATAGCCATGTCACTGACTGCCCTCAGAGGAGCTCACAATCTAATCCTACCATAGTCATAGTGTAATGTCCTGCCATATTATTATTATTATGTATTTATATAGCACTGACATCTCCTGCAGCACATTACAGAGAACATAGTCATGTCACTGACTGCCCTCAGAGGAGCACACAATCTAATCCTACCATAGTCATAGTGTAATGTCCTGCCATATTATTATTATTATTATGTATTTATATAGCACTGACATCTTCTGCAGTGCTTTACAGAGTACATAGTCATGTCACTGACTGTCCTCAGAGGAGCTCACACTCTAATCCTACCATAGTCATAGTCTAATGTCCTACCATATTATTATTATGTATTTATATAGCACTGGCATCTTCTGCAGCACATTACAGAGTACATAGTTGTGTCACTGACTGTCCTCAGAGGAGCTCACAATCTAATCCTACCATAGTCATAGTGTAATGTCCTACCATATTATTATTATGTATTTATATAGCACTGACATCTCCTGCAGCACATTACAGAGTACATAGTCATGTCACTGACTGTCCTCAGAGGAGCTCACAATCTAATCCTACCATAGTCATAATCTAATGTCCTACCATATTATTATTATGTATTTATATAGCACTGACATCTCCTGCAGCACATTACAGAGTACATAGTCATGTCACTGACTGTCCTCAGAGGAGCTCACAATCTAATCCTACCATAGTCCTAGTCTAATGTCCTACCATATTATTATTACGTATTTATATAGCACTGACATCTCCTGCAGCACATTAGAGAGTACATAGTCATGTCACTGACTGTCCTCAGAGGAGCTCACAATCTAATCCTACCATAGTCATAGTTTAATGTCCTACCATATTATGATGTATTTATATAGCACTGTCATCTTCTGCAGCACATTACAGAGTACATAGCCATGTCACTGACTGCCCTCAGAGGAGCTCACAATCTAATCCTACCATAGTCATAGTGTAATGTCCTGCCATATTATTATTATTATTATGTATTTATATAGCACTGACATCTCCTGCAGCACATTACAGAGAACATAGTCATGTCACTGACTGCCCTCAGAGGAGCACACAATCTAATCCTACCATAGTCATAGTGTAATGTCCTGCCATATTATTATTATTATGTATTTATATAGCACTGACATCTCCTGCAGCACATTACAGAGAACATAGTCATGTCACTGATTGTCCTCAGAGGAGCTCACAATCTAATCCTACCATAGTCATAGTGTAATGTCCTACCATATTATTATTATGTATTTATATAGCACTGACATCTTCTGCAGTGCTTTACAGAGTACATAGTCATGTCACTGACTGTCCTCAGAGGAGCTCACACTCTAATCCTACCATAGTCATAGTCTAATGTCCTACCATATTATTATTATGTATTTATATAGCACTGGCATCTTCTGCAGCACATTACAGAGTACATAGTTGTGTCACTGACTGTCCTCAGAGGAGCTCACAATCTAATCCTACCATAGTCATAGTGTAATGTCCTACCATATTATTATTATGTATTTATATAGCACTGACATCTCCTGCAGCACATTACAGAGTACATAGTCATGTCACTGACTGTCCTCAGAGGAGCTCACAATCTAATCCTACCATAGTCATAATCTAATGTCCTACCATATTATTATTATGTATTTATATAGCACTGACATCTCCTGCAGCACATTACAGAGTACATAGTCATGTCACTGACTGTCCTCAGAGGAGCTCACAATCTAATCCTACCATAGTCCTAGTCTAATGTCCTACCATATTATTATTATGTATTTATATAGCACTGACATCTCCTGCAGCACATTACAGAGTACATAGTCATGTCACTGACTGTCCTCAGAGGAGCTCACAATCTAATCCTACCATAGTCATAGTGTAATGTCCTACCATATTATTATTATGTATTTATATAGCACTGACATCTCCTGCAGCACATTACAGAGTACATAGTCATGTCACTGACTGTCCTCAGAGGAGCTCACAATCTAATCCTACCATAGTCATAGTCTAATGTCCTACCATATTATTATTATGTATTTATATAGCACTGACATCTCCTGCAGCACATTACAGAGTACATAGTCATGTCACTGACTGTCCTCAGAGGAGCTCACAATCTAATCCTACCATAGTCATAGTCTAATGTCCTACCATATTATGATGTATTTATATAGCACTGTCATCTTCTGCAGCACATTACAGAGTACATCATCATGTCCTCGGAGGAGCTCACAATCTAAACAATGTCATATGCAGAGCTTCTGTTTGGGTTCAAGGTGCGTTTGCAGTTTCTGGGGGGGGGGGGGGGGGGGCTCAGCGCACCTCTGATTGGAGGCCATTTGGAGATGGCCTGGTGATGCACTGATCCACCTTTTGCGCAATTTTACTTGGTTGGCCGCACCCAGGCTATGCATAGGTTAGGATTTAGTTAGTGTTAGGTCCCCTCCCATCAAGGATGACTTCTCCGCAGTGGGAGGGACGAGTACTTAACAAGTTGCATGCAAGCTGTTACAGGAAACCAACATCCTCCAGTGGTAGACAGGTCATGTGTATGCTCAGTGTGTGTTTTATCTCACAAGTGGGGCTTGCACTCTATTGCAGGTAGGCACTAATCTGTTTTTAAGTAGCGCTGTTCATTTCCTTGCAATGTCATATATATAGTAACTAGGACATTAATGTATATTAAAGGAGCGGGACTCTATGCAAGGTTTTGCTGGACAGCAGTGTGTCTGAATTACAATGCTGCTATTTACGTTTTGCCCTGTCCATGAAACATCATGACTATGCCCTTCCAGTGCAACGGTCACACACTTTTTTTTTCACCACAATCGTTGGATGTGTGGCCCCACGTTCAGATTTCTCTGGTGGGCCCCCAAGGTCCCAGTCTGACCCTGCACACATCCACCACAACACCAGCATCAGGCCACGTTTCCCCTTCAACCAGACATACATCAAAGTACATTCACACATCCACAGCACATGCATCATAATGTAATGAGTCAATATAGTCATAACTATCCAACACAACACTACCAGCCACATTTGTACAGTCATGACAACATACTTGCCCAGCCACACACACACATCTGCAACACCCAGTGTTTGAAAATCATCAAGACACTGCTTTCCCAAATGAAAAAAATTATGCTGAGCTGTGATTGGTTCAGTGCCGTGTATTTGTTCACTGTTACTTAAAGGACAACTGCACTATTTATTCAAATTTTTCCTATACTGGTTGCCTGATAGGCCTCCTGGTGTATGAGGCTGGGGTATGTCTGATTAACACCATGACCAAGCATTACGCTCATCTTGTGAGTTCTGACATTAATGTAATGACAACTAGAGATGGGCCGAACCTCCAACTTTCTGTTCGTGGACCGGGTTCGCGAACTTCCGCGGAAGGTTCGGTTCACGCGAACCGCCATAGACTCAATGGGGAGGCGAACTTGGAAAACTAGAAACACTTATGCTGTCCAGAAAAGTGATGGCAAAGATGTTTCAAGGGGTCTAACACCTGGAGGGGGGCATGGTAGAGTGGGATACACGCCAAAAGTCCCGGGGAAAAATATGGATTTGACGCAAAGCAGCGTTTTAAGGGCAGAAATCACATTGAATGCTAAATTGCAGGCCTAAAGTGCTTTAAAACATCTTGCATGTTTATACAGCAATCAGGGAGTGTAATTAGTGTACTTCACTGCTTCACAGTGTACTGCTTGACAGACCAAACTCACTGTGTAACGCACCGCAAACAGCTGATTGGGTAGTGACAGCCGTGCTGGACTGGTGCGCACCATCGCGAGATTGCTTTTCCTCAGTGATATCAGGTAATGTCTGACTGCCTTATCAACTTTCGATGGTTCTTTTTCTACCACTGTTAAAGCTTAGCTTACATCTATTTTTTTTAGGTTATTTTTTCTACTTGCTGTTCAGTACCTGCAACGAGAATCTGTTATGGAGGGCAAGTCTGCCATTGTCACCACGGGTAATGGCCGGGGAATCAAGGTTCGATTCCGGTCCGAAGTGGGAGCCTGAGACCCATGCTGTACCTGCCCTGACCGTGCTTTGCAGACCAGGCATCTGTGATCAGATGGATTCTTGACCCAGCGGAAGACAAACCAACTTGAAAGCATTTGCCAAGAATGTTTTATGGAGGGCAAGTCTGCCATTCATTCAACTATGTGAAACTTTCGATGGTACTAGTTTCTCAGTACCATGGTGACTGACCACGGGTAATGGCCGGGGAATCTGGTTTCTATTCCGTTCCGGAGTTGTAGCCTAAGAAACGGCTACCACCACACATCCAGGCAAGGAACGCAGCAGGCATGGCATGCCCGCCCCGAGGTAGTGACCAAAAATAACAATACAGGAGGCGGACTTTCGAGGCCCTGCTGTGTATGTGAAATGAATCAACTTTAAATCCTTTAATGAGAATCTGTTATGGAGGGCAAGTCTGATGGTGCCTTCACTGCCATGCACCAGGTTGGTCTCCTCAAGGAGGCGAGAATCTTTTATGGAGGGCAAGTCTGCCATTGTGAGTGACCACAGATAATGGCAGGGGAATCCTGGTTGTATTCCGGTCTGGAGTTGGAGCCTAAGAAATGGCTACCACCACACATCCAGGCAAGGAAGGCAGCAGGCAGGGCATGCCCGCCCCGAGGTAGTGACCAAAAATAACAATACAGGAGGACTTTCGAGGCCCTGATGTAATAAATCAACTTTAAATCCTTTAACGAGAATCTGTTATGGAGGTCAATGAATCCATCATCACCCTCCTTTATGAGAATCTGTTCTGGAGGGCAAGTCTGCCATCAATTCAAGTGAAAGGTATCTACTGACTGCCAGGTATAATACAATGTGCAGTCACAGATGCAGTGAAAGGTATGCAGTGACTGCAAACAAACGTTTGTGTAGTGACGGCCGTGCTGGACTGGTGCGCACCATGACAAGAGTGCAGGTGATGGTAGCTTTACAGTCCATATGGTCGCCCGGCTGATGTAGCTGAATGACAGAACAGTGACTGTCCAGCTTATCAAATTTGGTCTGACCACAATGAAGCAACGACCTTATTATCTTTGGTGTGCCAACCCCCAAGACAGTCATATAGCCGGCGGTCATTGCTTCATTGTGATACGCAAGCCCCTTCACCGCAGCAAGGTAATGATCACAAAAGGGGATGGGCACATGTACATGCCTTTTGTTTTGTTGTTGCAGCCGCCCGCAGTGCAGCCAGAAAAATTAGGCAAGCATGTAGATGCCCCAGAAAAATTATTTAACAGCCGCTGCTAGCAGCGCCCTAAAAAATTCAGGAATTCGCCTGGAGTCCTGGACCCTGTTGGTGGTGCCGGAAAAGGCAGTCAAGCGGCCGGCGGGCAGAGGTGCTGTGTGGGGAGCGATTTAGTCTTGGGGCAGGCAGCCAGTCACACGATGTGCAGGCAGAGATGCCGTGTGTGGGGACTGACTTAGTCTTTGGGCGGGCAGTAGCCCTGCCTCATTCATTTTGATAAAGGTGAGGTACTGAACACTTTTGTGACTTAGGCGACTTCTCTTCTCAGTGACAATGCCTCCAGCTGCACTGAAGGTCCTTTCTGACAGGACGCTTGCAGCAGGACAAGACAGAAGTTGGATGGCAAATTGGGACAGCTCTGGCCACAGTTCAAGCCTGCGCACCCAGTAGTCCAAGGGTTCATCATCGCTGCTCACAGTGTCTACATCCACACTTAAGGCCAGGTAGTCTGCTACCTGCCGGTCCAGGCTTGGTGGAGGGTGGATCCCGAAGGGCTACGGCAAGGCGTTGGACTAAAGAATGCATGTCCGACATCACTATGAGATCGCTGGAGCCTCCTTTCCTCTCCTGCCTGGACATGGGAGAAGGATTACTGGCAGTGGTACCTTTATTGCGTTGTGCTGTGACATCACCCTTAAACGCATTGTAAAGCATGGTTGCCAGCTTGTTTTGCACATGCTGCATCCTTTCCGCCTTCAGGTGAGTTGGTAACAGGTCCGCCACTTTGTGCCTGTACCAAGGGTCTAGTAGCGTGGCCACCCAGTACAGGTCATTCCCCTTGAGTTTTTTTTATACGGGGTCCCTCAACAGGCTGGACAGCATAAAAGACGCCATCTGCACAAAGTCGGATCCAGACGTACTATCCATCTCCTCTTGCTCTTCCTGAGTGACGTTACGTAAGTCATCTTCCTTCCCCCAGCCATGAATAATACCACGGGAACGTGGAGCAGCACAAGCCCCCTGTGACGGCTGCTGTAGTTGTTCTTCTGCTGCGGTTGTTCTTCTGCTGCCGCCTCTTTCTCCTCCACAGAAACACCTTCCTCATCATCCGAGTCTGACTCCTCTTCTTCCCCACATGACTCCTCTTCTTCCTCCTCCTCCCCCTCTGTGCTGCCGCAGGTGTTAAGGAAACATCTGGTTCAGATGAAAATTGCTCCCACGACTCTTCCTGCCGTAACTTCCTGTTCACGCTCCTCCACAGCTTGATCCACCACTCTACGCATGGCACGCTCCAGGAAGTAAGCGTAGGGGATCAAGTCGCTGATGGTGCCTTCAGTGCGACTCACCAGGTTGATCACCTCCTCAAATGGCCACATGAGCCTGCATGCATTTCGCATCAGTGTCTAGTTGTTGGGCCAGAACATCCCCATCTCCCCAGATTGTGTCCTTCTACTGTAATTGTACAGGTACTGGGTGATGGCTTTCTCCTGGTCTAGCAGGCGAGAGCACATGTGCAGGGTCAAATTCCAGTTAGTCGGGCTATTGCATATCAAGCGTCTCACCGGCAAGTTGTTTCTCTGCTGAATGTCCACAAAGCGTGCCATGGCCGTGTAGGAGCGCCTGAAATGCCCACACAACTTCCTGGCCTGCTTCAGGACGTCCTCTAAGCCTGGGTATTTTGACACAAATCTTTGAATGACCAGATTCAACACATGTGCCATGCAGGGTACATGTGTCAGCTTTCCCAAATTCGAGGCAGAAAGGAGATTGCTGCCGTTGTCACACACCACGTTGCCGATCTCCAGCTGGTGCGGGGTCAGCCAGTGTTCCACCTGTTTAAGAGCAGCCAGGAGAGCTGGTCCAGTGTGACTCTCCGCTTTAAGGCAAGCATGTCTAAGTTGGCGTGACACCGTCGTACCTGGCATGCAGCATAGGCTCTGGGGAGATGGGGCTGTGTTGCGGGAGATGAGATGGCAGCACCAATAGCGTTAAACTGCCACTCAGCTGAGGAGTAGGAGGACGATGACAGCGAAGAGGATGTAGCAGGAGGAGTAGGAGAGGAGGTTGTAAGAGGCCTGCCTGCAAGCTGTGGAGGTGTCACTAGTTGGTCCGTTGCGCAGCC
This sequence comes from Hyperolius riggenbachi, assembly GCF_040937935.1. Taxonomy (NCBI): domain Eukaryota; kingdom Metazoa; phylum Chordata; class Amphibia; order Anura; family Hyperoliidae; genus Hyperolius; species Hyperolius riggenbachi. The sequence goes on from NC_090646.1 coordinate 678,897,039, forward strand.
ACATACTCCCTGCTTGCCATTTTTCACCAGGTTGACCCAATGGGCTGTGTAATTCTGTTAAAATGTTTACCTTACAGGATCAGAAATTGTGTCTACAACCAGAGTCACAGACTGCGCAGCAAGCACATGGTGATCCACGTTTCTCTACTTTCCTGGCATTAAACTGAAGCGTGTATGTTCAGGAGATAGCACTGTCTCATCGCACACCAAGAAGTAAGGAAAATACACAGAGCTCTGGAATTCTGACTGTGTGTGCAGCAAAGCCGGGGCGGCTTCGGAGCAGGATAAATGATTTATTTTGACATGCAGCCTCTTATCTCTCTCAGGTCCTGCCGCCCTTTTATCCTTCTGATTTTTTACCGCCCTAGGCCATGGCCTTTGTAGAAAACCGGCCCTGTATACATGTGAGGAAGGCAACTAAAGATGGTGGATGCATAATTTGTTTTCTAGTACCGTTATGTTGAACAAAAGTAAAGTGGTCATTAATAAATACTTTTATAACTTTCAAAGGGTTACACTTCATTAACTATTTGGCATGATTGTTTGCTTGTTAAAAATTAATTTATGATAGATGTAATTGGTCAATTAACGTTAATTGACACCTCTACTAATTGGTTTTTTCAGGTGATTAACAATTACCTTACAAACAACTGTCTTTTAAAGGGACACTACATATAAAGAAAGATTCCTACAACACCAAATACATACTAAAAAGTTAATTGCAGCATTACTAACACTGTACATATATTTCTGACAGGAATATACCTTTTTCAAAAATTTCACATTTACCCTTCTAATCATAAAACTTAAGTGATTAGAACGTTAATGTTGTGCATATCATATATTAACAAACATTAGTATTATTAACATGCATCTGCATTTCACACTGTTTGTTAATTGGCTTAGATGTTTATTGTGTAGTATTCATAACACACTACTACAGATAAATACCTAAGCTGAACTTCTATGCACGTTATTTGTAGTAAGCCTACAAACAATATGTGTATGAAGTCAGCTGCAAATATCATTAACATATGCTTAATTACATGTAACACATTTGTAGCAGATTTTTTTTTACTACTACTACTACTGCTGCTGCTGCTGCTGCTGCTGCGTTACTTCACCAACAACAACACAATTATACTATGGTGTCATCTTGCCATGCAACCGATCCTGCTTCAGAGGTGAAATAGGCCACATAGGCGTCTCGATTATTTTTGGCCTCTATTGTCGCATTTCTCGGTGGGCAGGGCTGTAGGTTAGTTAGGACATTTGTATTAGCCCTCCATTCACCTACCACATGCCCAGTAGACACAGCCACCCTGTCTACTGCTTGCACAGGTAAGTATGTGGCACCATACTGTTTCCTCAGAAAATTGTGGAGTACACAGCAGGCATACACGACTCTATCAATCTTGTCTATCCGCAGATTGATTGCCGTATGCAGGACCCTGAAGCGGCTGGCCAAGATGCCAAAGGCATTTTCAACATTCTTGCCCTAGCTAGACAGACGATAATTGAAAATCTTTTGTCTGCATTAATTGTTTTTATAGGGAAAAGGTTTCAAAAGGTGTGGCTGTAAAGGAAACGCTTCGTCGGCAACAAAAACAAAATTAAGATGATTTGTGGTGAGGGAATTGTCGGGCAAGTTTAACTGGTTATTTCTGAGTTTGTCAAAGAATGTGGTACGTTCCATAACCCCACCCCCCCCTCCCCCCATCAGACATGCCATTACGTCCCATATCAACAAACAAAAATTCATGATTGGCATGGACCAAGGCCTTTAAAATAATACTGAAAAAGCCTCTATAATTAAAATAAAAAGAGCCAGTATTGCCAGGCGGAGTGATTCTGATGTGCTTGCCATCCAGCGCACCTCCACAGTTAGGAAAGTCCCAGAACCATTCAGTTTCACTCGCAATCTGCAACTACTCCTGTGATGTTTGAGGAAACTGCAAAAAACTAAAAAAAATACATTTATTATACATAATCATCAATACACATATCGCATCATTATAACAATCATTACTGTGATTATTAAAACCTACATACAAAAAGAAAAATGTAAACGCTAACTTTAAAACTATACGAGTTGCCTTATAGTCCTGCTCAGGGCAGCCATCGGGGGGGGACAACTGACACTGCAGTGAGGGGCCCAGGTCTCCTGAGGGCCCTGCCCCCCCCCCAAAGTGCTGGAAGGACCGCAGGTGTTGGCTGAGGGCCTGTGTTGGAGCCATGCACATTTTTCGCCGCAGAGCACTTCGCGCACAGATACAGGGGTGGGGTGGCTAGTGGGCGGCACAGCAACCAGTGGGTGGACCCAGGGAGGGAGGGCCCAGGCCTGATGATGTCTGAGGGGCCCCAAAATTTCTGATGGCGGCCCTGGTCCTGCTTATCTATTTACCTTCAATAGTGCCTACAACACAATCTTTACATAAACATCCAGCAAAGGCAGTGTGACTTTAAGCAGACCACCTAATGTATGCTTGGTGAGGGGCAGTGAATAACATTATTACAGACAAAGGATCCACAGCAGAGTCGGGAAACTGGTATATTTTTACGTATATAAATGCATACACTTTGCAGTCTATGTACACTTTATAGTAAGTGCCCACTAAATAAAATATACACACCTTCATATATACACCCTTGAGAGCATCTATTATTGCCTGGCAGGTTTTGGATATTATAATCACCAGGGCTTGAGGAGAGGTTCCAGTGGTGAATTTTTAATCTTGAAGACTACGTCCAGTAGCCAGGAAGCATAGAGTCGCTGTTAAGCGCTGATGGGGGGTGATGGACTACCTCATCCAGGTATCCTCCTTCGCAATGAGTGGGGTAACTGCTTCCAACACATACTGAAATGCAGCTTCAGGCATACGAAGGTAGTTTGTGAGATCATTTGGAGATGACAGGCTAAGCTCACATAAAAGGTTGTCATGGGAAATCACATGGCGGTCTTGAAGCCAGGTCTTAGCCCGATGTCGCCTTCTTTGCCTTTGCCTAAGCAATTGCAGATTTCTTCTCACTTGAAGAAGTAACAAGGCTACACTACCACGCTGTCTGCATGACATATGTGATGACATTGCTGCACTGGTAACACTCACAATACAATTAAAGCACGTCCAGACCAAATGCAGCAACATCTGTAATGATTGAAACCCTTTTATAATATAGCTCTGCCGTCATTTCCTCCAATCTTCTGAAAGAACGATCGTTTGGCGAACGAACACTACGCAACTTCCTATTTCCTACAGTCCATCAGCAATGGCGTTCTTTCCGTTTTAACGAACGACCTTATGGTTTTGCATAGTTACCTCCCTCTGAAATCTACGTAACATCCTGGATCGTTTGCAAACGAATGATCTTATCATTGGGGCCTTTTTCTTTACCAATCTAATGACCATTTCTTTGACTACATGCAAATGATCGTTTGTTGCGAACGATCGTTATTGTATGTGTGTACGTGGCTTAATTCTCTATTGATAAATCCCGAGTAATATCGGTGGTCACTCGTGATAGTAATTAGCTCTAATTACAACAGCAAAGTAGGTAGATGTGGCAGGAATAATTACCCCTCATGACGCTTGCCACTCAGTGTTTTAATGAGGTGCAAGCATCTATAGATGCATTACTAGGCTCGCTATGGAGCACTTCTACCTCGATAGTAGGGATGCTCATCCGGAATTGGCGGAATTGATAATTCTGCATTACCGGCCGGAATTCGCATTTCCGTGCTGGTATGCGGAATCCAGAATTTATAGTACGCGGAACCGGATTTCCACGGAATTTCCGCAATACTGCTAAGCGGTATTTTTAAGCCAATCAGTGGATTCGGAATGAATGAACCAATCAGTGTAGCCGCCGGAACGCAGAAATCCGCGGAATTCCACACTTACCTAAATAGCAGGTGAAATCCACTCCTCCAGGTCACTCACTGTCACTGTCCAGTGTGTCCACTGTCCACAGACTCCACAACTTCTCATGAACTACCTGGAAGTGACAACAACTACGAACTTCCGCCTGGGCGCCGCCTCCAGTGCACATTTGAAAAAATTCCGTGAAAAAAGGCGGAAATTTACGAAAGTACGCTTCTGACAAATTTACAGTATACACAACAACTTTATTGACAATACACTCTTAAACACAATCTTCATGATCATCTTAAATGGCAGAAGAAACCAAAAACGATGTAGCAAATGAGCAACTGATGGACTAACTCTTCCGAAAATTATGGAAGTCCGGATAAAAATTACGGAAACATATATACGGAATACCGCGGAATACAGCCGGAATACCGTCGGAATGTAAAGGTAGCGGAATTTAGTAACGGCGGTATGTGGAATTACAGCGGAACCGCAAATTGGCATTCCGACCATGCCTACTCGATAGCGAGGCTTGAAACTTGCACATTAGGGGGAATTAACCGTGCCGCATGTAGCCGCTCAGCTGTGGTCATTAAAGCTAATTTCTATCACAAGTAACCACCGTGATTAATCCGTGGAGAGCAAGTCTAGCTGGGGCTTTCACCCCCCCTGCAGCCATCCTATGCCCTCAACATTACTTCTGGATCCTATGTTCTCCCGTCTGTTGCCATTTTATTTTTTACCAACTCCGAGTCGTGAATCCACCACGTTCAGCACTGCACACGTTACCGCGGCAACATGACGCTACAGAAGGTTTAAACACGTATTTTGTATGTGTTGACACCTGCTACAGTCTCCTGTTACTTTGGTAACGCGTGCAATCCTATGCATGACGTACCACTGACTCCAAGTCGACAAAAAAGTAAATAGCTGCCAACGGGGAATCAGAGGATCCAGGAGTGACGTCGACAGCACACAATGGATGCAGGGGGGTAGTTAAATCCCCAGCTAAGTGAAAATCTTTTTTGTTTCATTACGTCTTAGGTTCTCTTTAAAGAAATACTATGGCCTCGATTCATAAAACCTTTCCGCATGCGGTGTCATTATTTAGCGTACGTACCGCATGCGGATGTTGAAAGTATCCATTCATAAAATGTAAGCGCAGTTTACAGACTGTTTTCCGCATGCGGAATTATGCGCGTAATTAGGGCGGTATTTGGGACGTTATGTATATAGGTAAAATGCAGTGAAGCTAATTCATAAAACTAAAAAGGGGGCGTTACCATGCGGAAATTTGCGTTCAGTTATCGCCTGCTTAGGGGCATGCGAAATGTATGTGAGGAGGAGATAAACAAGATGGAGCCTTTTGAGCTGAGCCTAATATAATATTTATTATACAGAGGAGAAGAAGGGAAAGGAGAAGGGTGGTTATAATCTCTCCACGTTATTTTCGGCAGCGCACTGAGCTTGATAAGTTCAATGACAGAGAAGTGGTGGTGCGTTTTCGCCTGTCAAGAGAGATCATTATGCAGTTATACTCAGCAATTGAGCCACAATTACACAAGACAGATCAGCGTGGCAGTCCTGTTTCTGGTTTGGTAAAGTTGCTATGTGCACTGCATTTCCTTGGAAAGGGTTCTTTTCAACAGGTGTGTGGCGAGATTATAGGTATTTCACAAGCCACCTGCTCTAGGTTTTTAACACAGGTAGTTAAAGCGAGTTGTTCCATCGCACCGCAACATATCTACATGCCTAAAGAATGGTCAGAGTGTAAACGAAGTAAAAACAAAATTCTACCATGTTGCGGGGATGCCTAATGTTTTGGGAGCAATAGATTGTACCCATGTACCACTCATCCCCCCTAAACTAAAAGAACACATCTAGCGAAATCGTAAGAGCTATCATTCAACGAACATACAGGTAGTTGTTGATTCTGATATGCTCATAAGGAATGTGGTGACTGGATATCCCTGGTGTGTGCACGACGCACATATCTTTCGAAACTGCCGCCTTTTCCAAGCGTTTGAGGCTGGAAGATTGCCTGCAGGTTGGCTCTTAGGTAAGGGTTTGAGAGTGTGGGTGGTGCTGTGGAATATGTTACCGGTTTGTAACGTTTTGCTTTTTTCAATGTCAACATGTTTTGTGTGTGAAATCACATACCCACATGTACAATTATTATTGAAATAGATTGTGCACCCTGCTGCTACCAGTGTGCTTGTGAAGTTCTTTCAGCTGCGGCTATTAGTGGACTCACTATTATAGGCCTACATTATTTGTGGAGAGACTGTCTCCTTCATCCATAACTAAAGTGACATGTGACAAGATGAGATACATGTGCGTATGTACAGTGCGTAGCACACAAACAACTGTGCTGTGTTCCATATTTTTGTCTGAAACAGTTCAATATCAGGTATGTAATTGGATGACGCAGACATGAGGTGACTACAGTGTGACCTTCACTGCTAAGCCATTCCAACTATAAAACACTTTCCTAGTAGAAAATTGCTTGTGAGAGCAAGAAAGAAATAAAAAGGTGAATTTGGTACATAGTTACATAGTTATTTTGGTTGAAAAAAGACATACGTCCATCGAGTTCAACCAGTACAAAGTACAACACCAGCCTGCTCCCTCACATATCCCTGTTGATCCAGAGGAAGGTGGAAAAAAAAACCACAAGGCATGGTCCAATTAGCCCCAAAAGGGAAAAAATTCCTTCCCGACTCCAGATGGCAATCAGATAAAATCCCTGGATCAACATCATTATTCATAACCTAGTAATTGTAGCCATGGATTATTATTATTATTATTATTTATTGTATTTATAAAGCGCCAACATATTACGCAGCGCTTGGATGTCTTTCAACGCAAGGAAAGCATCTAAGGCCCACTTAAATGCAGGTATAGAGTTTGCCATAACGACTTCCTGTGGCAATGCATTCCACATCTTAATCACTCTTACTGTAAAGAACCCTTTCCTAAATAAATGGCTAAAATGTTTTTCCTCCATGCACAGATCATGTCCTCTAGTCCTTTGAGAAGGCCTAGGGACAAAAAGCTCATCCGCCAAGCTATTATATTGCCCTCTGATGTATTTATACATGTTAATTAGATCCCCTCTAAGGCGTCTTTTCTCTAGACTAAATAAACCCAGTTTATCTAACCTTTCTTGGTAAGCGAGACCTTCCATCCCACGTATCAATTTTGTTGCTCGTCTCTGCACCTGCTCTAAAACTGCAATATCTTTTTTTGTAATGTGGTGCCCAGAACTGAATTCCATATTCCAGATGTGGCCTTACTGGAGAGTTAAACAGGGGCAATATTATGCTAGCATCTCGAGTTTTTATTTTTTATTTTAATGCATCCCAAAATTTTGTTCGCTTTAGCTGCAGCGGCTTGGCATTGAGTACGATTATTTAACTTGTTGTCGATGAGTACTCCTAAGTCCTTCTCCAAGTTTGATGTCCCCAACTGTATCCCATTTATTTTGTATGGTGCTAGACCATTGGTACGACCAAAATGCATGACTTTACATTTGTCAACATTGAATTTCATCTGCCATGTATGTGTCCATATAGCCATCCTATCCAGATCCTGTTGCAATATGACACTATCTTCCTGAGAGTTGATGATTCTGCACAATTTTGTATCATCTGCAAAAATAGCAACATTGCTCACTACTGCATCTACTAGGTCATTAATAAATAAATTGAAGAGCACTGGACCCAGTACAGACCCCTGTGGGACCCCACTGCTAACAGTCTCCCATTTTGAGTATGATCCATTGACCACAACTCTTTGTTTTCTGTCCATTAGCCAGTTCCCTATCCATGCACACAGACTCTTCCCCAGTCCTTGCATCCTCAACTTTTGCACCAGACTTCTGTGGGGAACAGTGTCGAAGGCCTTTGCAAAGTCCAAGTATATCACATCTACAGCATTCCCAATATCCATATTAGCATTCACTACCTCATAAAAGCTGAGCATGTTAGTCAAACAGGACCTGTCTTTAGTAAACCCATGTTGATGCTGAGAAATAAGATTATTTTCTACTATGAAGTCATGTATAGTATCTCTTAGTAACCCCTCAAATAGTTTGCATACAACTGATGTTAAGCTTACAGGTCTATTATTTCCTGGATGGATTTTTTGCCCTTCTTAAATAATGTTATCAGTGAGGGTCACATTTCGTAGTCAGTATCTGTCTGAGTCAGCCACTTATTTATACCTGATATTGAATTGTTTCAGGCTGAGAAACAAAAAATGAACACAGCATTCTTGTTTTTGTGCTATGCACAGTACATACACGATGTATGAACTCATGTTGTAAAAATAATCATACACTTTATATTAATAGGAGATTCGGGCTACAAAGCACATAGCAGAACCAGGGTTGTTGTTGAAAGAACTTTCGGAGTTCTCAAATGAATGTTTCGGGCTGTCTTCCATTCCGGTGGTTTTCTACATTATTCGCCAGCTAAAGTAGCTAAAATCTTTCTAGCGTGCTGCGTACTTCACAACCTTGCAAGGAAAAGTGGCTTAGAGCTTAACACCAAGGAAATGGTTGAGGAAGATGAAATTCCAATTGAGATTGCTGAATCAGAGACAAGGGGCAGTGAAGCCCGAAGGGAGCTAATTAACAGTTTCTTTGGATGTAAGTAACATTTTTTTTACCTATAACTACACCTAATTTTTTTTTTTTACTGCTATATATATATGTTGTGCTTTGTTACCACAAACCCAGGGTTTGCTCATAGCGATTGTTTTAGAACTGATTTTTCCAGTCTATTTGTAAAGTATTAATGGATTGGAGTACTGGTAATAAGTACCACTAACCTGGGCCTTGCAGTACTCCCCTGTGCACATCCTGAGCCTTTATAGACACACACTGATGCTGCATTTCCACCTGTGGGTACACTTTTGATCTTCACATTTTTATGTGTGAAAAACAGTGCGTCTGCATATCGCTGTACAGGCGACCGCTGATGTAACCAGAAGTGTACAACTTGTGCACTTATTATAGTATGCATGTGTGTTATGCTCCTGTTTATATAAGCATGGAGGAGTAGACGGTAAAGTGGGGGTCAGTACGTTTCTGCTATGAAAGGTGTACAGAGAACCGGAAGTGTGTTTTCTGCATCAGGTAATGCTCAGGATGTGTGCAGAGGACCATTTGCAGAGACCGGTAACTTGAACTGTTTTCCTTGACCCACCAACAGTATTCCTTATATGAACCTATATACTTACATGATTTTCTGGCAATATGCCGTTTTTTCATCACGGGAATGTAATTGCTTTTTGTATTGGATGGGCAAATTGTTTTCCTTTTTGTACTGTACCCTACAGTTCTCCCTATCCAGTTACAATTTACCTGTACAATACGTGACCTTAACTTAATGCTGGTGTGACAAAAGAACATGCCATTTCAGTATTTGTTAGGCCGCATTTGAGTCACATGTAGTATTATGGTATCTGTCATGATGGTAGCTTTTGGGGAAAAAGACTATTGATGTGAGAATGTATTAAGAGTCATGGCTTCAAAACATTGCCCATATGTAAAATATTAATCAAAAAGTTACTAAAAGTTATGTAAAATGACATAATTGTTTGTAATGATTGTAGAGGCACGGAAATCTGGGGAAAATGCTTCATCACATAGAAATCACATCTTGATTCATACCATTGTTATGAATGGATGTTATTACAAATGAAGACAAAACTAGTTCTTAAACAGTTAACTTTTTTAATGAACAAATGCGAGTAATCGTACAATCAACAGTCGTGTATACTTGAAATGATCATTCCTTTTGTTCCCTTTTCCAGAAAATAACTTGGTCAACAAATCACATTGAATGGTCACCTGTTAAGGCACTACCGTAAGGAACGTCACCATTGAACAATGGAAGTGTACCTCAAATTACTGTAGTATTATTCTGTTGTAATTAGTTGTGTGTTGGACACGATTTATTACCATTTGGTAAACTAACTATCACATTACTGCCACGTGCACATGTTCTTTCAAGACACAAGCATACAACCATATTCTGTGACAGCACTGTGAATAGGGGACCTTTCAAAAAGTGAGAAAATGCCCCTCTGGTATACCATATTTTCTAATTATATAGAGGCTTCCTCTAGGCCAACAGACTACTTCTCACATGTTTGTACACCATCACAGGTGTTTTTCAAACGAAAGCTACACTTCAGCATAATTGTACATAGTACATGTGTGTTACCCGTCTCAGCAGTACGCACTGAAAGGGAAACTACAGGGGAAAACTGTACAATTGAACTTGTTTGCACACATAAAAAGTACAGTTACTTACTCTCCAGAGTACTACGACACATACCGTATATACTCGAATACAAGTCGACCTCGTATATAAGTCGACCCCAATATTTGACCCTCTTAATCTGGCATTTATTAATATCTCAAATAAAAGTCTACCCAGCAAAGTTGTGGTCAAGTCCAAACCTTCTGTCAGTATAGTAAGTGATAAATAAGGTTAACAATGGGCATTTATAAGGCAAGATACATGGAGCAACTCTGCATGATCTCCTTGCATGTTCCCCACACTGTGTTGCTGTTAATGTGTTAATACACAACATTAACAGCAGCAGTAGTGTTGGAAACATGCTTGCAGATCATAAGGAGTTAATTGTTTCAAACAAGCACCAGCACACTGTACAGGAGCTGACAGGGAAGATAAGGCCAGTCCTGCACTTTAAAGCAACAATTAAAAAAACAAACAGTTTCCAGCCTGAGTGCTCAGGGCTGTGTAAACAGCTCTGTCAACTTTACCATTCAGATGCAGGGTGGGTCAGTGTCAGCTGTCAGTGAATTCCCCAGTGTGGATGCAGCTAAAACTCCCAGGCACCGCGGAACACATGCTGGCTTCAGCTCTCATCCAGCATGTCCCATCACTCTGATCCCCTCCTTCACTTCCTCATTCCTCACTACGCAAGGCAGCCCAGCCTGTGTGTAGTGAAGGGGAGCTGCAGGCACCAGGGAGGACAGTGATCTGTGGCCAGAACGGACGAAGGAGGATTTATGAGCAGCCAGCGGGGGTTAGAGCAGAGGCACACATTATAACAGGACTTTGAGCAGCTCCTACCCCCGCCGGCTGTTTAGCACCACGTGCTGTCAGAGCGGGGGTTAGTCCATTTTGCAGCTTGCAGGGGGGAGCTGCATTATGGTGACCCAGGAATCTGAGTAAAGAATGGACACACAATCTGGCTGGATGGCAGCACTAGGGTGGCAGAATGGAGCAAATGCAGAGTAGAGGGGGCACTTGATACTCAGCTACAAGTCAGAAATTTAGGTCTGATGCGAGTATAAGTCGACCCCCCTACTTTACAAAAATAGATCAGACCTAAATTTCTCGACTTGTAGTCGAGTATATACGGTACATTACTTTTCTCCTAGGTAGCTGTAACGTACAAAAGGTTGTAGAAATCAAACATAAGTGACAGGTTTTGCCCTGGACCATTTCTTCAGGGGGGATTCTCAGGGATTTCTTTATTTTTACATTTTCCTTGGTGAATTCCAGTTGCTAAGTCCAACTAACAAAAACAGTAATGACCAGGGAAGCTGGACAGCATCAAATTTCTAATTCCTTTGTAGGGAATGTCTTCATAAAGAAACGTCTTGGTCAAATTCCCCAATGAAGAGACGTACTAGCCCAAACCCTGTTTCTGCCTGATTTCTAGTAGTTACTGTACATGACAGCTACATAGGTAAAAAGTGTTTCACGGCTGTTTGCACTGTGGGGGAAAAATGCATGCATTGTACTGTTTGCACAGCTTTCAAATTGTACATTTAATCACCATAGTCCTCCTTTAATGTACGTCTAACTTTTACCGAAGTGTCCCATTACCTATTGTGCATGAGAGCATAAGTACATGGCCAAGTCATTTGCAGCACGTGTGATCGTTGTTGTTTGACTTTTGCACTGTACCTCTTCGATGATGTGAAAGCTTCCATACAAATATGTACACTATAAATTACATATACACACATACACACATATACACACACACACATATATGTATATAAAACTGTTTGTATGGATAAATTCACATCACAACAACGTCATTGCACACTTTCAGGAGGCACAATGCAAAATGAAAACGCAATAATGATGACACTGCCTACAGGTGACATGCCCAATTACTTACGCTTCATTGCGCCTACATAAATTTCATTTCATTACTGAAGTCTTTATGAAATTTGAGTTCCTTTGCAACATGGGCCTTTTCATACTTACCAATTTACATTCTTGTGTGCAGTGTATGACACATACATATTCTCATCCAGCAAAATTATATGCAAGCAGTAATGGGAATCTTTGTTACCATTACGTGTGGCATACACCTGTCCTTGTTGGTCAAATGGAGGTTATTGTGAAAAAGTGGAAAATTAAAGGTGTAACGAAGTTTGTTTACTATTGTTAACTATTAAATTGGACACCAAACAAACGTCTGAATGTCTTGTACAAGAGTAATATTGCAATTAAAACTTTAACACACTCATGAACATCATGAAGATACAGTGCAAAAAATACAGTGCCAACTGGAAATAAAGTGGTGATAACATTTGTTTCTGAAATGACGGTGATGTTGTTAAAGTAGTTATTAGGCAATCTTTACCAAAAGGAGTGGTACTTACTGGGTGCTTCCTTCAGCCCCAAGCTCCCTGGACGTTCCTTGCTGCAGCTCTGCCAACAACCGTTCGTTGCAGCTCCGATCCTCTCCACCACGATGACGTCAGGGCGACCTTTAGGTAGTAGTTGTGTGCCTGAATAGTCGGGTCCAGCCCACGTGGCGGTGATTGACAGCGCCTATTGTGCAGGGGCAGTATAGGCCGACCCGGCGTTCACCCTGACCTCATTGGCGAGGACCAGGTTGGAGCTGCAACGAACGGCTGCGGGCAGAGCTTCAGCAAGGGACGTCCTGGTAGTTTGGGGCTGAAGAAAGCACCCGGTAAGTAGCACTCATTTTCATAAAGATTGCCTAATGACTACTTTCAATAACGCCTACACCTGCATTTGGTGACCTCGATGCACATAAGCTGTAAGTAGACCAATTACAAGGTTCACTTAATGTTTAAACATCTAGCTGTTCATATTGTGCAAGGGTGTTTTTCCATAATTATTCAGTAACCATGTGCATTAATGCACACCTTTTGCAATGTTTGACGGAAATAACCGTCCAGAGATGACAAAACAAACAGCACGTAGCTGCTGCTTCGGCAAGCTCCTGCTAGTTGCTCAGTGCCCTAGCCACAGTCTCGCTCTAACTTGTGGTGTCCAGTGGTAAGGAAGATGACTTTGGCCTTCGTGTTCGGTGTCTGCTTCTGTGCATTTAACAGCGGTTGGTTACGTTGTTCAAGTGTTGTCATGTGGTCTGTACTGCGACTGTGCAGTAGTTCTGCGCCTGTGCATTACAGACGCAATGACGTCCATACAGTACGTGACCCCACGCTGTTCAATTCACAAAAAAAACTACACTGAAGTCTACCGGCGCAGTTGGCTTCCTCACCGCTGGATGACGGGAGGGTGAGGTGGGGCGGCTAGGAGACCAATCGACTGCAAGGAGCTAAAAGAAGGAACAGACACGTAGAGTTTGTTTTCTATACTGTACACTGATCTGTTATTTAACATATTATTCGTTATAATAGAAACAGTAGTGCAGAATTCACATATAGCACCCTTAAAGTAAATAGGAACCCAGTACAAAAAAAAAAAAAAGATACCCACATATGACCTAAGTAGTTTGAAGTCTGAGGGTCCTAATGAGCCGTCCCTCTCCTCTCCCGTTGTCTGGTGCAGCGTTGATTTCCCTTTACCAGTATTTGAGTACATCGGTGAAATACTGTTTTTTCAGCTGCCAAAAAGAGGGGTCATGACTTTTCATGGGGCCTGAGTACTCAAGAAGAAGGGCCACTGTACATAGCACACGCGTGATCGGTGCGCTCACAGGTGTGCATTGTACATGCGCCCCATCGTCAGTAATGAAACGTCCTTTGGGCGGTGGAAACATCAGTATTTTCTCATTAAATACTACTACTAGGGAGGCAGCGCTGTAACAGGCACCTGAACAGGAGAGGGACAGCTCTGTAGGTCTCTCAGACTTTGCACGACATATGTAATATCTTGTTTTCAATATTTTTACACTGGTTCCCATTTACATACTTACAAATTTCCTACAACTGTAATAACAATGTTTAAATACACAAACAACGAGTACTGAACCATGCTAAGAACATTCTGAAGTACTTGAGCCACACTTGGTAACGCTAGTGTAAGTTTTGAAAAGAAAACATACAATTTAACGATATGCTACAGCAATTATATATTGTGTTCCATTGTAAGCCTTGCTAACTTTGAAGTGCATCAGTTGCACTCATCTGGGACATTTTCCAAAACAACTTGCTGTTCTTCAACAACACGACAAGAAGTAAAGCAAGAAATGAAGGTATTCAGCGCTTCTTTCATTTCACTCATAAAAATAAGTAGTTGGTTGTTGTGCAATTGTAATGCAAGGAATAATTGTCCTAAATTTTCATTGAGAGTCTTAAATTCCCGAGTGAGGTTATCCAATCTTTCTATCAGGGATTCTCGATGAATTTTTTGAGCATTGTGAAACTTTTCTGACTGTTCTTTATCGAAAAGATATTGCTCCTGGTCTGCATTACGTGCACGACAAATTGTACATGGACGTTTACCTGACGTGCCACTGGACCTGTTTCTTGTGTCACCTGTGGTTGATTGTACTTCTCTGGATTTTGGATGAGCAACAGCAGCAGTACTGGAATTATTATCCCCATTATCCCGAGTGCATTCATCCAAAACCACCTGTGAGTTATCCGTATCTTCCATACTCACTAACTCACTAGTAGGGCACGGAACGTCATCATTCTGTGTCAATTCCAAATCCTCTTCATTGGCAGATTTGTCTGGCAAAAGCAGTAACGATTCAGCTGGTTCCTGCACCGGATGCTCCACCGTAGCTGTTGAAATACAGTCATCATTGATTATCAAAATCCATGCCGTTAACTAGCAACAACAATAGCTTCAAATACATGTCAACACTCAATCAGCATAACCTTTTTGCAGAGTTCCCCATCAATAAACGTAGGAAATAAACTAGCATTTTGACCATTGCATAACATGTACTACATGCAATGTGAATGGAAATATTCTGTATGCTTCACTTTGAAACAATAACCAAAGTGACATGTCACCTGAACAGATAGACGTGTATATGTACAGTGCATAACACACTAACAACTATGCTTTATATTTCCGACAAGAGCAACGAAAACAACGTGTATGCACGCTGCTCACTCAGTATTGAATGAGAGAAGAAGATAGTACAGGTTTGCCTTCATAAATAACAAATAACCATTTGTACACCTTACGTGGTCTCATTTCTCCTTTTTTCAATTGGTTACAGTTTACTTCTTACAATAATCTAATCATGAGAGTGACACTTTTCTTAGTTACTGAGTGAGTCAATAATGAGTCTGCCACTGATATACCTAACATCAAACTGTTTCAGGAAGAGACAGAAAAAAAGAAAAGAACCCGCGTAATTATTTATGTGCTATGCACTTCACATTAAGATCTGATTTTCACCATTTCTACTCAGCTAGGATTAAAGCCATAGCTTACTACATACCGTTTGCGGATACCCTTTTTAATGAAACCCTTTTCCCACAGTTATTGGTATGTGCCGCATAAAAATTGTGTATTTTTGGACTTTTTACCGTCATGTATTTTGATCTTATTACAACCAAACATAAGTATCTTCAAAAATACATGGCCCACAATCAGTGATCTTAAAGAGACACTGAAGCGAAAAAAAAATTATGATATTATGATTTGTATGTGTAGTACAGCTAAGAAATAAAACATTAAGATCAGATACATCAGTCTAATTGTTGCCAGTACAGGAAGAGTTAAGAAACTCCAGTTGTTATCTCAATACAAAAAAAGCCATTAAGCTCTACGACTTTCAAAGTCTTGGAGAGGGTTCTCTTCTGACTTTTATTATCTCAACTGTTAGTTAATTTTTTACTTTTCCTCTGCCAGAGGATAGGTCATTAGTTCACAGACTGCTCTGAAAGAATCATTTTGAATGCTGAGTGTTGTGTAATCTGCACATATTAGAGAATGATGCAATGTTAGAAAAAAAACACTATATACCTGAAAATAAAAATATGAGAATATTTTCTTTGTTGCTAATCTTCTAGTAATTATTCATAGTACACAACCAATTCATTATATCATATTTTTTTTTCCGCTTCAGTGTCTCTTTAAACACCTTAGTAAGGATGATTTACAAACCACCGCACCTTAAAAGAAAACCAAATTAACATGTGACATGAGGAGATAGAGATGTGTATGTACGGTGCCTAGCACACAACTGTGATGTGGACCCTTTTTTCTTCCTCTTTCATAAACAGTAAAATAATCAGGTATGTAAGTGCCTGACACAGACACGAATTAACTACAGTATGTTACTCAAAGATGAAAAACTCTAATAACCACTTTCCTAGCAGAACATGGCTTCAGAGCAATACAGAGATTGAAAGGGGAATTTCTTATCACTGAGGGCCACACTACGTAATTCCTGTCTGAGTTCAGGACAGTCAGTCACTTACATACCTGTAATTTAACTCTTTCAGTCAAAGATTAGCAAAGATAGTGAGGCACCGCTCCAATCAAACAGATGATGTGCCGTGGCTAGGACCCGGCAGCACTCCTGGGCCAATATAATGCAAGAAGAGATGTAGTCGGCACCATCTCTTCTTACTCTTTCAGTCAAACACATGAAAAAAACAAAAAACAGATTTTTGTGTGCTATGTCCTGTACATACACATGTCCATCTTATCATGTCACAAGTAACTTGGGGAATCCATGAACAACACTTGCATTATACAATATTCAGTCTGCACGTATCCGATTATTGAGCCAATCCAACTTCTCCAACCCCCCATTTCACATGTCAGTCAAACACTCCTCTATGCAGAATCTAGTAACCGATCGTCAGTGTGATACACGGTCTATTGCAGTGAGCTATTGCTGTATGTAGTCCCTTAACATTCATCTGTTATTACCTCCATCTGATTAATACATATCTCCTTCTATTCCAGCAATCGGATTGTTGTCTAGATATGGTCTTAACAACCTCTCATAGTCCTTGAAATAAACGGACAGCCCACAATTTCCAGTGTTCTTCCTGTAAAAAAAAAGACAGTTTTGAAAACATCAAAATGCATGTCGAACTTTTCATATACAGTGATGTGAAATACTATTTGCCCCCTTCCTGATTTCTTATTCTTTTGCATGTTTGTCACACTTAAATGTTTCTGCTTATCAAAAACCGTTAACTATTAATCAAAGATAACATAATTGAACACAAAATGCAGTTTTAAATGATGGTTTTTATTGTTTTGTGAGAATAAAACTCCAAACCTACATGGCCCTGTGTGAAAAAGAAATGGCCCCCTGAACCTAATAACTGGTTGGGCCACCATTAGCAGCAATAACTGCAATCAAGCGTTTCTGATAACTTGCAACTAGTCTTTTAGAAATTGAACTCAGGTGTGATAAACCACAGTTAAAGGAATACTATCGATTCACGTATTTTTTTCAATTGACACAGGAATTGTTTGGGAAGTGCTGCTAAGTACTGGTGTATACATTTTAGTAGCAACTTCTTTGTTTACTGTTAGCAAAATACATTCAAAGTTTACTGACGCCAAAACTGACGGCTGACTGAGCCATGAGGAGAGGGGAAGTTCCCCTCACACTTGATCAGTTAACTCTATGTGCAGCTCTGTGTGTGACAGAGAGAGACAGGACACAGGAGCTGCAGCTGTTGGGAGCTCTGTTTCTGACTGAAGTGTCTGAAGAGAGCAGAGGAAATGTAACTGTTTTTGCTTTCAGAGTTTGATATGTTTGATATTTGCGTTCTGTAGTCTGATATGCAACTCTGGCTGTGCATTGAAGCAGACACCCCTTCTGCAATTGATTTGTCCCAATATAGCTAAATCCTACCCTCAATAAATTACAGCTTTTGCCTCTGATATTTAACATGAAAAGTAGGGAAATGTTTACACAGCTACTTAGACATTATTTGCACACTGTCAATTTAGAACACTTGGGTATCGATAGTATTCCTTTAAGTTATTTTTTAACAAGGGGGGCCAAGCACTTTTTCACACAGGGCCATGTAGATTTGAAGTTTTTCTTCTCACTAAATAATAAAAACCATCATTTAAAACTGCATTGTGTGTTCAATGATGTTATCTTTGACTAATAGTAAACGTTTTTTGATGAGCAGAAACATTGAAGTGTGACCACATGCAAAAGGGTATGAAAACAGGAAGGGGGCAAATAGTTTTTCACATCACTGTACATACATGTGGACAAATATTGCACAACTACGTGCAGATGAATAGTGTCAACAATGTACAAATCATTGTTAAATCAGTGTAGCTGTACGAACGCTATCTACCAAACAATCTACTGTGACACAGACGAGGACTTTTTGTACATGGCTTTCGATGTTTAGGTAGCACCTAATTTTTAGTTTTTTTTCTAATATTCCATCCTGCTGCTACAACGGCTAACATTGTGAACACCAATACATTTTTTTTTGAAGCGTTATCTTTCTCTAAAAACTAAGAGATGGTATAGCATCATCCGATATGTCTGACTAACAAAGAGGGGGGAGGAATGGGAAGGGGTTGTTAAAGAGACACTGAAGCGAGACTAAATCTCGCTTCAGCTCTCATATATAGCAAGGGCACGTGTGCCCCTGCTAAAACGCCGCTATCCCGCGGCTAAACGGGGGTCCCTTCACCCCCAACCTACCCCCTGCAAAAGTTGGTCGGAAAGTTGGTCGCTGAAATTGTCTTCCTGGAGGCAGGGCTAATGGCTGCAGCCCTGCCTCCAGTCACGTCTATCAGACGCGCATCGCCGCCTCTCCCCCACCCCTCTCAGTAAAGGAAGACTGAGAGGGGCGGGGGAGAGGCGGAGATACGCTCTGACAGACGCGCGTGGGGCAGGGCTGCGGCGGTTAGCCCTGCCCCAACCAAGAAGCGCTCCCCCGCATTACGGAGGGGGTTTGGGGTGACAGGGACCCCCGTTAAGCCGCGGGATAGCGGCGTTTTAGCAGGGGCACACGTGCCCCTGCTATATATGAGGTCTGAAGCGAGATCTATTCTCGCTTCAGACTCTCTTTAATACACGGTGTAAGACCTCTCCAAATGTGTGTGACGAATTGTGTTCAAACCAACAGCTTACCAATTCAGCTTCCTCTTCTACTGAGTCCATACCTGGTAAGCACCATCTCTCCATGCCATTTGAAATCATCTTTGACAAACACAGTGAGGGGAGAGAGGACGAGTAAGGCTATTGGTGTTAATGAATACTGTCCACCACTCGACTATTATGACGAGCAGCAAACAACAACATAAGTAAATAAATTATAATACTGGGGGTACGTAACTGATATATCACTGTACTGTATGGCAATATAGTAATTATGGTGTATTGCGTTTCTGCAATCACAAGCTTGCTTCATACTCTCAAAGCATAATTACTTCCACGTACAACATCATCAACAAAGTTGTAGGCTATTAGGGAGTGAGGATTAGTGACCATGCATTTCTGTCTGAAAGTTGAATGATAAAAAATTGCATGTGCCCAATTTTACTTACTCCTCTTTGACCTCCATTGTTATTTTCTTACGAACGTCCCTTTTAATGTCCTGTAAACGTTTTCTCACAGTACACCAATCTCTTTTCATCTTGCCGACACTGTTCACAGCATCAGTTACTTGTTGCCATTTCAATTTCTTCCAATAATTGTCGGTGCTTGGTAATAGATGACCTTGCAGTCTGTCGTAGGGAGGAATCGGATGTTCAACCAAAGCTAAGTTTTCATCAAAAGAGAAGCGTGCATTTCTTTCTTGTATTTGCCTTTTACTGTCATGTGCTGTGAGTTGCTCTTCTGGATCATCATTCATGTCTTCTTCTTGTTGTGCATGTTTTTGTTTTTTCTTTTTCTTGGCTGGCTCAGTCTCTTGTATATTGGCCTTGCGTTTTGTTTTCTGAGTTGGAGAATCTCTATTTTTCCTACCATTCTTTACTTGGGTGCCACCGAATCTCTTACTTTCAAATTCAGAAGAGCCATAAAACTGTCCCTCACATGGTTCAGTCAATCCCTGCAGGTCACAAAAAAGAAACGCATGATAAAACCGAACATGTCCAGGAATAATGTCAGTTTATATGAATTGCTAGTTTGGGGATAGAAGCCGTTGTATTATATACCCTTGAAGACAGAACCACCGTTCTGTACGGATGCACTAACCACCCTCCTAACCCTATGGAGATAATACACTTCTCACTAGCTAACTCTGTTTTAGTGCAACCTATGTATACAATATCCAGCAACAGTTTGATTGACACCATCCGCTATAAATTGTTAATCCACCCAGGCCCCCATGTGTCTCTTATGCTGGGAATACACGTTTCGTTTTTGCCTTCGTTTTAGCCTTTGATTCATTCGGTAAACGAATCGAGTGTTGAAAACGTATGTGAAAATAGTCATAATCTCATTATAGTTTCGATTAATAGACCCCAAAAACGAACGACTAGTGATCGAACATGTTTGATATTATCTCTCTTTATCCATCTAATCGAGCCATTGGTAGGCTTGATGGCTGTTCAGATCGATTATATATTCGTTTATGCCGTCCGTCCCTGTACTACGTTTCGTTTCTTTGCAGCCTTCGATCATTGGAAAAACGAAACCATCAGAATCGGAAAAAAAAACGAAACCGTGGGTGGTGATATTAACCGTACGGTCGATTATTTCGGGATCGAAAAGGACAAAAGGCACAATCGAAACGAAGGTTTAAACGAAGGCAAAAACGAAACGTGTATTCCCAGCATAACATCCCTGGTAGTTTTTTCCCACCATTGGCTACTATCATAATTTTGTACACTGTTTTCAAGACAATTGTGTGCCTATTTGTAATTTGTGAAGTCTTTCACGTATCCATGATTGATCAAGAAAATTGAAAAACACTCTAGCCTCCTGTACTTACATCCAGTAGCATGGCCGCATTTTAAGAAGAAGAATGACCAAGATATCATGCATTTAAAAAAGCATTAAATTATTACAAACCTAATAAAGCACCTATATCACTACATTTGGATACTGCCATAGGTGCTCAACTGCATTTGTAATTTGTTTACTGCTTATTCACAAGCATGACCTGGAGGAAAAGTAGATTTATTTCCAAGATTTTTATAACAGTTTCAAGCTTTGGTATTTCCATTGAGAATAGATCACTAGTAACAAATAAATTAGTATGGGATAATAGTAGTCAACCACAGCTTTATGCAACAGTTCCTTTTGGTATACTAAGTAAATTTTCTTACCTGGTTGTTTTTTGATGCCACTGTTTTCACCACATTATACCTTTCATGACCTCCTTCTTCAGCAAAGTTGTGTATCCTTGATGTGGCCAGATGTTCTTCCCTCGATGATTTTTTTTGTTTTTCAGCTACAACGACACATATAGGTTCAATTGCATTCATACCAACATTTAAATTGCATATGGAGTATTGTGTATGTAGCTATGGGACTCACAGATCAGGTTTGTTTTGTTTAAAAAATTAGTTTTTAAAAATATTTTGAGAAAAGAGGTTAAAAGGAGGAATACTAAGAGGTAACCACTGCAATTCTATAAACACAAGTACATTTCAAGCCTAGGAAATGTACGGCGGCTAGACATGAGGAGAAATGTATGAAGGAAGGGGAAGAAAATTGTATACAAGACACTTGTTTTATACAGGGGTGGATGACTAGTCTACCAATAGATGAATACAGATGAGGATGACAGTAGTACTCATGAGTACAGGCATTGACATCACAGAGGATGACTACAGCTGTAAAGTTAATAACTAAGTTCGGCTGAAGATCTGTGCTCAGCATTGAAATCCGTGACCAGTGATTGAAAAAGATGTATGCACTTACAGTATGAACAGCACTCACAATAGAAATAGCTACCCACAGCAATAACCTACTTCTATCCACATGAAGACCAGTATAGTACATGGTTTACAAGACCAGGAGTATATGTCTTATTCAGTTGAGAATGAAAGTTGTATAGAAGATAAGTGCTGTGTACAGAAAAAAGGAGAAGAAAATAAGAGAAGATAGGATTAAAGATGTAATCAGGAGAAACTATGGGCAGGAGAAGCAGAGATCTGTAGCCAGGAGAAGAACTGACATGAATGCTGAAATACGATGTACCCATACTTGTAATGAACAAGACAACTTTTAGTAGCATACGTAAAACACAAACGATTACGGAGATTTCATTTTCAATACACATACCTTTTGAGGTTTGTGCACAAGTTCTTCTGGCCCTTTGAATGCAACCCTCTGTATATGTTTAGATAAACCCTTTTATAAAAAAAAACTGGTTTAGGAGAACATGCAAGCACTGTTGACAGAAAAGAACATCAATACTGTTACACCGACTTCCTTCAGTACTTTGCTAGTGCTGCCTGTTGACTGCCTCTTCTGGCTAACTATTAATTTACTCAATTTAGCTTTCAAGCCTTCCTTGCCAAACACATGTGAACTTTGCGCATTCTTTAAAAGAGGAAAATGAAATATACCGTATTTCGCGCCGTATAAGACGCTCCGGAATATAAGACGCACCCAGGTTTAGAGGGAAAAAACCAGAGAAAAAAAATAAAACCTAAACCTGGTCCACCTATATTCCAGGAGCGTCTTGTACATGTTCTCCCCCAAATGGTGTCCTCCTGTGTCCCCACCATTGTGTTCCCCATGTCTGCCCTAAGTGTCCTCTGTGTTCCCATGTGTCCTCTGTGTCCCCTATGCCTGCCCCATGTGTCCTCTGTGTCCCCTATGCCTGCCCCATGTGTCCTCTGTGTCACCCATGCCTTCCCCATGTGACCCCCATACCTGCCCTATGTGTCCTCTATGTGACCCCCATACCTGTCTCATTTGTCTTCTGTGTCCTCCACCTGTGTGTGTATACTGTGCCTGCTGATACCTGTATGTGCCGCTGCCCTCTCCTCATAGCTGCTCTAAGTGTCCAGCCGCATGTCCCCCACTAGTGTATAGGATGCCCGATCCCCCGTGTTCCTCATCTTCCTCCCCCTGGCGATTGCTGGCCCCACCGGGTGTTAATCTGTAGCGGGCTTACCTCTCCGCTAGTGTATAGGATGCCCGATCCCACCGTGTTCCCCATCTTCCTCCTCCTGGCGATTGCTGCCCCCCTCCGGGTGTTAATCTGTAGCGGGCTTACCTCTCCGCTAGTGTATAGGATGCCCGATCCCACCGTTTTCCCCATCTTCCTCCTCCTGCCGATTGCTGGCCCCCCCGGGTGTTAATCTGTAGCGGGCTTCCCTTTCTGCCATGCCCGTTAGGATTGGAGACCTGCCTCACAGCCGCGCATCTTGCTCTAGTGATCGTCATGTGATTATCACATGACGATCACTAGAGCAAGATGCGCGGCTGTGAGGCAGGTCTCCAATCCTAACGGGCATGGCGGAAAGGGAAGCCCGCTACAGATTAACACCCGGGGGGGCCAGCAATCGGCAGGAGGAGGAAGATGGGGAAAACGGTGGGATCGGGCATCCTATACACTAGCGGAGAGGTAAGCCCGCTACAGATTAACACCCGGGGGGGCCAGCAATCGCCAGGAGGAGGAAGATGGGGAACACGGGGGATCGGGCAGCCTATACGCTAGCAGGGGACATGCGGCTGGACACTTAGAGCAGCTATGGGGAGAGGGCAGCGGCACATGTCAGCAGGCACAGTGTACACACACAGGCAGGGAATTCCCGATGTGCCGGCGGGTCGCGTTTCATATCGGCGGGCGTTCGTAAGTCGGGGATTCCCTGCCTTTGCCGTATAAGACGCAGGGACTTTTTCTCCCCATTTTTTGGGGAGAAAAAGTGCGTCTTATACGCCGAAAAGTACGGTACATCTAAGATAGTTACTTATTACACTGTATTTACAATTATTTTCATACCTTTCCTAATGATGTGCTTGCATGTTCATCCACTGCCATTGTTGACATATGTTGGCTCACCGAAATTTGCATAGATCATCCTGTTAGTGAAACATGTCACATATTTTGTAAAGTAAAGTTTACTTGCTAATTTCATTCTTTCATGTTCCAAACTTCTATACAAACCATTCGTACATCTGACAAATCTTCACTATCATAAACATTCGATGGATGGATAGGGCTATCCTGCTGAAAGACATCAGTGATACGTACATCAGTACAGAAGACATCGGCACACACATATAATTCTCTAGTATGACTACTGTAGTTAACCAAGTATAGCTATTACACTGCACCACTATGGGTACTTTAGTGCCAACTGAAGCTACTACAGTCTCCAGTGCACATACTATATTGACGCAGTATGCTTAGTATATTGCGTCAGTAGAATAGTATAGGTATATACATAATATAGTGTACAGTATAGGTCCAATACTACAGAGTTAAGCAAATATTAAAGAAATAGCATAGAAAATATACTGTATACTATAGAAAGTATAGTATACTATTGTACAGTATAGAAACTACAGTACACAGTCTACAGTATAGTGCAGAAATTACAGTACCGAGAGTACATTAAAAGGCTACAGTACCACCAATACCCTATAGTACCAATTACAGCTATTATACTGCTCAGTACTGCTGCTATACTGCCCAGTATACTGCCCAGTATGGGTAGGTAGTGAACCTGCATATTACACTGTCCAGTATGGGTTGATATTGCCATTGTATAGGTAGGTACTGAACCATGACGGGTAGTATACTGTCACACTTTACATAGTACAGCTACCCAGTATGGATAGATACTCAACCAATACAGTTAGTATAGTGCCACAGTTTAGAAAGTATAGTGCACATTATAGATACTATTGTGTCCAGTATAGATAGTACTGAGCCACAGTACAGAAATTATAGTGGGCAGTATAGATAGTATAATGCACATTATAGATAGTATAGTGCCCAGTACAGATAGTATAGTGCCACAGTAAAGAAAGTGTAGTGGCCAGTATAGATAATATAGTGCCCAGTATAGCTAGTAAAGTACCCAATAGCTAGTATAGTGCCCAGTATAGTTAGTATGGTGTCCAGTATAGATAGTATAGTGCCCAGTATAGCCAGTATAGTGCCCATTATAGCTAGTATAGTGCCCAGTATAGTTAGTATGGTGTCCAGTATAGATAGTATAGTGCCACAATACAGACATTATAGTGCCACAATGCTGAAAGTATAATGCCACAGTACAGAAAGTATAGTGGCCAGTATAGATACTATAATACACATTATAGATAGTATAGTGTCCAGTATAGATAGTATAGTGCCACAGTAAAGAAATTATACTGGCCAGTATATATATTATAGTGGCCAGTATAGATTATAGTGCCCAGTATAGCTAGTAAAGTACCCAGTATAGCTAGTATAGTGCCCATTATCAAGCGTATGGTGTCCAGTATAGATAGTATAGTGCCACAGTACATAAAGTATAGTGCGCAGTATAGATAGTATAGTGCCCAGTGTAGATAGTATGGTGTCCATTATAGATAGTATAGTGCCACACTAAGGAAAGTATAGTGCCCAGTGTAGATAGTATAGTGGCCAGTATACTTCACATTATAGATAGTGTAGTGCCCAATATAGATAGTATGGTGCTCAGTATAGATACTGGTTTGGCTACTATACTGCGGTAGTGCCCCAGTACAGCTTTTACAGCACCCCAATATGGGTAGGTAGTGTAGCGTCCAACTACAGCGATTTCTACACCACTTACAGCCTCATCGAAGTAGCCGTAGGGACCAATGCTGTGCATCAGAATAGATACACATAACAAGTAGCGCCCAGAACATTTAACTACAGTGGCTGGCGGCGGAGGAGCGGTAGCAAGAAAAAGGAACCGTGGGACAAGATCAGACATGACTCAGCCCAGCGGTGGACCGCGGAACCGTGGGGCCCTATTTATTCAAACTTACTTGGCATACATACACACAGACACACACACACACACACACACACTCTTTCACTTACACAGGACTGGAACAACTCCAACACAGGCCTACGAGTCCCTCCAGCCATCGTCACACACGCCTGTTCCACTTGCGCAGCCTCGGAAGTGACTTCCGCTCAGAGTTCCGGTACAGTGTGGCGCGAAAAAGTCATCACATGACTGTAAACCACACCCCTTCTACCCACAATTCTCCTTGCTCAGCTAAAGTAAGCGTGAAAATTTCGCACAGTCGGGATGATAACGCTACACTTATCACACACTTTTCACTGCCACACCTCACACTTACCACTCGTTACCGCACACACCTCTCAAGCGGAAAATTTTTTATGAATACCATGCATACACGGTAAATACCGCTCAAGGAATTTCTCCGAACGCGGAAATAATACCGCACTCTGTTTATGAATCGAGTCCATTCATTCACTTTGGCCTCGATTCATAAAGCATTCCCGCATGCGGAAATGCTGAAAACAGATGACTTTACCGACAACTAAGCAAAATGTGTATTCATAAAGGCTGTTTCCACATGAAAAGCCGACATTCGCGAGCAGAGCGATAAATCACCGCCTTACGCGGGGATTATGTTAATAAAAGTAACAAAATGCCCATTCATAAAAATGACCGCAAGCAGTATGCAGCCAAGGATTACCGCTACCTCGGGATGTAGCAATAACCATGCGGAATACGTGCAAGTGAATGGGACAGACCTCCCAAGCAGCAGCACAGAGAGCAGCGCACGGAGGGACTCCGGCAGCTTCCTATATTTCCGCATGCCTTCCGCCAGCCTAGAGCGGGAGATCTCCGCTCTGTTATCGCAACTGGCAAAATTTTATGAATGACCACCCAGAAGTGTAAAATACCGTGAGCGGAGTTTTCCCGCACAGATTTCATTAACCGCACACACTTTTATGAATCGAGGCCTTGATCTCATCTTGCTGCCGTGTTCTACATAGCTAACTAATGCTACTTTCACTGCTGGCTGAACTGTCCACTCGCCAAGTAGTATCGCCCTCAATTTCCTGTCCGGGTACCGACGAGCTGTAATTTGTAACCCCACATGTCAAGTGTTTTACACGCGGTGTGGTTACCTGGCAGAAAAGATTTGCCTAGTGTCTGAGTGTGGAGATGTGACTCCATGCAACAGACAGCTCTCCACTGCCCAGCTGGAGCACAGGAGCAGCTGACAGGCGGTGAATGCACCGACATCACCTGATCATGTCAAAGATTCTGAAAATGGCTTAACTGCATCTGATTTCTTTTTCTGACTCAAAGTTTCCCTGAAATAAAAGAGTTTACATTAAAAGACAACAAGAGGATGAGACGCAGACTCAAAGGCCATTGAAGTAGGTGGATTCAGCACCATGTGGCGCCTGAGTTGGGCACCCCTATAGCAGTAATGTTATGGTCCGCAGCTCACATATGAATAATTTGGGGTTGCGGCGATTGCCAGACCCCTTTCTTCTCCCTCCAAATTACTATGACTTGGAGGGGATTGTATTTAACGCCGCCAGGTATTTGAGGGGCACACCCAATATTAACCATTTACCAACATCCTAACGTATTAAAACGTCATGCTTACCGCTATTAACGGCAACATGACGTTTTAATACGTCGCGCATTCCCGCCGCTGCTACCGCCGTGTGCGCGCCGCTACCACTGCTGTTTCCGTCGGGATCCCGTGCTGGGTGATTGGGTAAGGAGACCGAATGGTCCTCTACCCAATCGCATTGCCTGGAGTGAATGGACGTGACCGCGAACAGCGGCTACGTCCATTCACAAAACAGGAAATGTAACAATTAAATAAAGTGTAAAAAAAAAAAAAAGTGAACACTTCCTATAACGAGTGTTCACTAGCGCCAACGTGTGGCCAAAAAGTATATAACACCTACAAAATACATACATTTTTAAGTACATACACATCATTAATAAAATTACACTTCCAACCCTCCCCCCCCAAAAAAACCACTTGTAAAAAAAATCAGCTTAAAAAAAATAAATAAATAGTTGCCTTAGGGACTCAGCTTTTTTTAATCTAAATTTTATGGGGGAAAATTAATTTTAACTTATTACATAGGGGCTTGTGATTATGGACAGAACAAAAATAAAAACACAGAAAAATAACACTTATATTTCAAAATAATATAATGTTGCCATACATTGTGATAGGGACATAATTTAAATGGTTTAATAATTGGGACCACTGGGCAAATAAAACATGCTTGTTTTATCCACAGGAGAATGTTTAATTTTAAAACTATAATGGCTGAAAACTGAGAAATAATGATTTTTTTTCTTTTTTTTCTGTTTTTCTCATTAAAACGCATTTAGAATAAAAAAATTCTTAGCAAAATGTACTAACCACAGAAAGCCTAATTGGTGGCGAAAAAAACGAGGTATAGATCATTTTCTTGTGATAAGTAGTAATAAAGTTATTAGGGAATAAAAGGGAGGAGCACTGACAACTAAAAATTGCTCTGGTCCGTTAGGATAAAAACCCTTGGAGGTGAACTGGTTAATTTCCCCCTACCTAACCCTTAAAATTACCCCATCCACACCTAACCTCAACTGACCTCACTGCCAATCCACCGCAATTACAATAATGTTGGGCCACCACCATAGGTGCCATTATAAATCTCGGCTAAGGTGTGAAATTTGGCTGCCCAATATGTATATATATATATATATATATATATATATATCACCCGTTAAATATAATTGGGCACCCAAATTTCACACTATAGCCGCAATTTACAATGGCGCCTGCGGTGGTGCCCAAATTCCTTCCTATAGCGGGTTCCCAAATTTCCTGCTTCGGTTCAAATGTTCGGGAACTCGTGCATGAATAAGAGGCAGCGTCCCCCTTCTCTGCGGGCACATGTCCTACTCCGCCCACCCCCGGCTTCAGTAAGGGCCACGTAGGCTCGGGGGACTCACTCTGCAGCTCCTGCATCAGCTTCCGATAGTTGTGACGGATCTCCTGGTTCCTAATGTTATGATCATCGCCCACGAAGGAGGCTCCCGCCTTCTCAGCATCTGAATTCCCCCGCCGCCGGGACATGATGGAGATGCGCAGACAGCTTTCCACACCTCACCAACTGTACTTTGTCACCTTCAGTCCTGCGAGTCAGAAAAACAACAGTTCCCGAAAGCCTGAGAGGAATAGTAGCAGCCAATATAGGACTTGTAGTGCGTTCCAAGCCTCGGTCTCACTGTTCAACTAAACTTTATTGACACATTCAGTGAGAGACATACACGAGCAGTGTAATGCTAAGGATGCTAAGGAGTTCCTGTCACCAAGCCAAACTATTGCAGTGCTGCATTTGCAAACCTCCAATTCAGGTTAGCGTTTTACATACAAAATACAGTGGAGTCCCAGTTATCCAGAACTCAACTAACCAGAAGTCTCAACCAACCAGAACAAATCACCGGCAGTACCTACAGTGGTGAAGGCCAACTTCTTAGGGCCCATTCACACTTAAAAGCGTTAAACGATAGTGCTTAGCGCTACTGTTTTGCTCGGGTGATTTTACCACGATTAGTGTGGTAAAAATCACTATACACTTTCGCGATTCCCGACAATTGCGATCAGCGCTTGTACAAGCACTGTATCGCCATCGCCCGAGAATTGCTGCAAAATGCTGCAGGTAACATGTTTTCCGATTGCTGTGAATTTTGAAACCCTCGTGATCGGCGGCAAACGCGACAGTGACATCACTGCCATTGGCTTTCTGCTTCGATGATCAGTGAGAGCCACTCGCTACTCGCCCTAGTGAGAATGGACCCTTAGGCTTTTTGTTGGCTCTTCTGTCTTTAACCACTTCAGCCTTCAGTCGTTTTCACTTTATGCATCCGAGCAATGTTCACCTCCCATTCATTAGCCTATAACTTTATCACTACTTATCACAATGAACTGATCTATGTCTCGTTTTTTCCGCCACCAATTAGGCTTTCTTTGGGGGGTACATTTTGCTAAGAGCCACTTTACTGTAAATGCATTTTAACAGGAAGAATAAGGAAAAAAATGAAAAAAATCATTATTTCTCAGTTTTCGGCCATTATAGTTTTAAAATAATACATGCCTCCACAATTAAAACTCACGTATTCTATGTGCCCATTTCTCCCGGTAATTACACCGTTTAAATTATGTCCCTATCACAATGTATGGCGACAATATTTTACTTGGAAATAAAAGTGCATTTTTTCTGTTTTGCATCCATCACTATTGACAAGCTTATAATTAAAAAAAAAAAATAGAAATATTTCATGTTTACATAGATATTTAAAAAGTTTAGACCCTTAAGTGAATATTTATGTGTTTTTGTTTTTTTTTTCGTTTCAAGGGTGTTTATTGGAAGAAAATGCAAGTTACAAAAACTTTCAACAATGTGCAAATACAAGTTTTCCCCTTAGGGGAATATCTTAAAAGCATTAACAGTAACATTGGGGATACCACATATAATGCACAGAAAAATGGTAAGCTCCTAGATAGATCATGTCCCAAAAAGTAATAGCTGCATTTTCTTACAAACATTTTTTATAGAGAAAGAGAGGAGAGAAAAAGAGAGAAGAGAAAAAGAGAGGAAGAGGAAAAAATAAAAGCAGAGAAAGGGGAAAAGGGATAGTAGAGCAGTAGAGGAAGGAAAGATGGGGAAAGAAAAAAGACTGGGGCCATGGGTGGGGGTACCACATCATGCCAATGGGGCCCAGTCTGTAAAAAGATAAAAGAGGAAAAAGAAGAGAAAGGAGAAAGTAAAAAGAAATAAACAACAATAGTTTACGGTCATCCTGTCCACTCAACATTTACCCTACAACTGGTTTCGAAGCCTGACTCAAAAGGATTCACACAAGGGAGGTCTAAAATGAGTGCAACGTGTATGATAGACCTTGGTTGGTCTGCCATGTGATCCAGGGATCCCAAATTTTGAAGAAACTATCCATATGATCATAAATTTTGGCCAAGATATGCTCCGAATGCATCGTGTCATTTAGGGTCTGAAAAACCGAACCAACTGACAGGGTGGGAGATTGCCATTTAGAAGCTAGGTGCCGTTTAGCTTGGGCCATAACAAATTGGCAGAATTTATGGGAGGAATAAGGCATAGAAGGGGGTTTGTTACCCAATAATGCAATAGTAGGGTCAAAAGGTATTGACTTGCCTATGATTAATTCAAGCTTGCACCAAATTGTTTTCCAGAATAAGTGAGCCAGCGTACAGTCCCACCAAATATGCCAAATTGTTCCTCTAGAAGGGCACCCTCTAAAGCATATATCTGGGCGTGATGCAGAGAATAGGTGTAGTTTGGAGGGGGTATAGTACACCCTATGAAATATTTTTAATGAAGTTTCTATAGTGGAATAGAACAAACTATTTTTAAGGATCTGGGTGCAGCAATGAGACCATTTAGGGTCTGAGAGAGTAAGACCGCAGTCCCTCTCCCAGTCCTCCTGACACTTCAGTTTTCGCACCATATCCTGTTCCAAAAGGATGGCATACATTTCGGAAATGAACCCTCTATCAAGTGAACGACCCCTACATCTTACCTCAAACGGGGTATATATGAGAATATCATTGTTTTTATCCAAGGAGTTTAGAAAGCCCAACACCTGGTTAGCTCTAAAATGTTCCTGTGGTGGGACGGCATGCTGCTCGAAGAAACCTCTTAAAGTCAGTAATTTAAAACCTCTTAAAAACTTGCCTAAAAAAAACTAGGCCACTGTTGAACCACCACCGAAATGAGCTTGTTGTATGTCCCGAAGGAAAGTCCGGGTTTCTGAGAATGTGGGTCATGCACGAAGTTGTGGCCTGTAGGCCATATTTGAATCTGATTCTGTTCCAAATTTTAAAAGAATGTGCCGAAGTAGGAGAGAGCTTATTTATATGCTGATATGGGATATTTATAGCCCACATAATTGCTGGCATAGAGAGCGGTGCCAAGAGTTGGGATTCCAAATCCACCCACAAAGGGGCAGCAGTTCCTGCGTTAACTACTGCCAGCTGTGTTATTTGGGCTGCAATGTAATAATTCCAAAGAAGGGGTGCTCCCATTCCTGCTCTGTCTTTAGGCCTAGCTAGAGTGCTATATTTAATTCTCGGTCTCCTCTGTCTCCAAATAAACTTTTGCATTTGTCTCTGTAGGTTATGAATTGCGGACTTTTTTAATGGGGACCGGGAGGACCCTAAAAAGATATAGGAGGCGTGGTAGGAGAGTCATTTTTACGGAGATGATTCTTCCCATAAGTGAGATTGGAAAGTCATTCCAAATGGTTAAATCAGATTGGAGCTTCCTAAGGAGGGCTGGATAGTTATTGTCATACAGTTGAGCTCAGTCACGAGTTAAATTTATCCTTAAGTATTTGATCATTTTTGATTGAGGTTGTATTCCTAATGAGTTAACCAAATTTAGCGTCTCTTGACCTAGTAAGCATCAATTCAGACTTATCTAAGTTTAATTTCAAACCTGAGAATGCAGTGAAGTTCTGTATGATAGTGAATAGGTTGGGTATAGACGTATGGGGTGATGTAAGGGTTAGAAAAATGTCATCGGCAAACAAACTAATCTTCTGTTCCCTATTGCCAATTCGTACCCCCAAAACTTCCTGTGATCTTTTGATAGCATTGGCCAAGGATTCCATCATTCGTGCAAAAATTCCTGGGGACAGTGGACAACCTTGTCTAGTTCCGCGTTGTATGGGGAAGGAAATTCTATTAGGAGAGGGCATTTTTAAGGAGGCTGAGGGTATGGAGTATAACGAATGTATTGCTTTTAAAAAGTTGCCTTTAAAACCAAATTTTTCTAGGACCGCTATCATATAAGGCCACCTGATAAGATCGAAGGCCTTCTCCATATCTAATGCGAGCAAGGCCAGGTCGGTATTCATGCGCCTACAGATATTTTGTATGTCTATAATCTTTCGAATGTTATCGGACGCTTGTCGAAAAGGCATGAATCCGACCTGGTCTTTGCTGATCAGCAATGGGAGGGCCATGTTTAACCACCTTAGCGGTATGGACGAGCTCAGCTCGTCCATTTCCGCCAGAGGGTGCCGCTCAGGCCCTGCTGGGCCGATTTTTATCAAATAAAGAGCAGCACACGCAGCCGGCACTTTGCCAGCCGCGTGTGCTGCCCGATCGCCGCCGCTCTGCGGCGATCCGCCGCGAGCAGCGGCGAAAGAGGGCCCCCCAGCCGCCTAAGCCCTGCGTAGCCGGAACAAATAGTTCCGGCCAGCGCTAAGGGCTGGATCGGAGGCGGCTGACGTCAGGACGTCGGCTGACGTCCATGACGTCACTCCGCTCGTCGCCATGGCGACAGGAGAAGCCAAACACGGAAGGCTGCTCATTGCGGCCTTCCGTGTTACTTTTGGCCGCCGGAGGCGATCAGAAGAACGCCTCCGGAGCGCCATCTAGTGGGCTTTCATGCAGCCAACTTTCAGTTGGCTGCATGAAATAGTTTTTTTTTTATTTAAAAAAAACCCTCATGCAGCTGCCCTGGCGATCTTAATAGAACGCCAGGGTGGTTAATCTGGAGGCTAGAATAGAAGTGAATAACTTGTAGTCAATACCTAAGAGTGAAATGGGCCTGTAATTTTTTACTAACAGCGGGTCTCTATTGGGCTTAGGTATGATGACTATGGCTGAGGCCAAAAACTCTGGTGGTGGTACAACTCCTCTCATGATGGTATTATAAAATTTTATCAGGTGGGGAGCTAGTTTATGCTCACATTTTTTATAATATGAAGCCGTGAGGCCGTCAGGGCCTGGTGCTTTAGGTCTTTTTAGCCTCTTGATGGCCTCATGCAATTCCTCTTGAGTGATGTCATGGTTTAGAGCTTCCACTATAGTTATGGGTACTGATGATCGCACATTTTGAGCAAGGAAGTCATTTTGGTTCTTGGAATGGGAGTCCCCAGACTGATCTGAATATAGGGTTTTATAGAAGTCCAGGAATGTGGTATAAATGTTATCAGGATTTGAGGTCACTGAGCCCCCCTGATCTCTGATTCTAAGAACCCTATTCACGGTCTGCTGGTTTCTTAGCTTTTTTGCTAGCCAATGGTTAGGCTTGTTTATTTGCTCATATGAAATTGCCTTGGACCACCGAATAGCTTTTTCTACGTCAGCATTTAATATAACATTTAATTGCAGTTGAAGGTCCTGTATTTGCTTTAAAAGGAATCTGGACGGGCTAGATTGGTTTAGAAGGGATAAGGATTGAATTTTATGTTCGATATTGGATCTAATAATATTTTTAACTCTTTTGTGGGCCGAAGACAGTTTAATTATCTCACCCCGTATAACAGCCTTATGGGCTAGCCAGCAAATTCCCGGGGAGATATCTGGGGTATCATTTTCAGAGAAGTAGTTAGTGATTGAGGTGTCGATTTTATCAGAGACATCTGAATTAAGAAGAATGGAATCGTTGAGCCTCCAAGGTGATAGTTGGGGCCCGGGGATTGGGGATGATAGAACAGTCAATACGGGATCATGGTCTGACCATGGGGTTAACAGATGTCTTGAATAGAGCATGAGGGGAGCACAAGAGGCTGAGATAAGTATAAGATCAATCCTCGAATAGGAGTTATGAGGAGCGGAGAGGAATGAATAGCCTCGTCTAGAGCCATTGTACTCTCGCCATGAATCAACCCGGGCGTGTTGTCGAAAGAGATCATTAAAGAAAGCTTTATTTATCTTAGCGATGGAGGGACGCTCAGGGGTAGTACGATCCAGATTGTCATTAGGGGCAGTATTAAAGTCTCCTGTCCATATCAGTGAGTCATATTACAAAGTTAGTAGTATATCGGAGACTTTTGAAAGTGTAGGCAGGGTTTTATCAGGGGGGTCATATACACTTACTATGCATAGATTTTTGCCTTGAATATCCCCTATTATAATGACATACGTTCCTTCTGAATCTATAATTTGTGAGGAGACTTCCATTGGGAAACTATCTGAAAGAAAAACAGCTACACCTCTATGTTTAGTTTTAAAGTTAGATAGGTAAAATCTCTGATATCTCCTATGAAAGAACTTAGGGTGAGAATTGTGTGTAAAGTGTGTTTCCTGAATGCATAAAATATCAGGGGCATGTTTAACATAATCTGTAAAGGCCTTGTTGCGCTTTCGGGGAGAGTTTAGACCTCTTGCGTTGTGTGAGAGAATATTAATTGGTTTATTAGCCATGATCCAAAAAGGTGGTTGCTAAATAAAGTATTAAACACAATGTTAGTATTAGGGGCCGAAGCCAAGGTGGGTAGTAGGACAGGTGAACATAATATGGGTGGACAAGGGTATAAAGAAAAAAGTGGCCTGTGGCCAACATAAAGCCCAAAAGGGCTAAAACGGCAACCATAGCATGACCCTTAATATAGGCCATGCTGAATAGGGTGCAAGGGGGGGAACAATAAACTCCAGGGCCACCACCGGTTCTAGTTTTAGCATTCGTGTGGCTTACCAGGGTTAAAAAGCCATAGATCCAAATTATTGTTAATTATTGGGTTAATTCAAAACCATTTGTAAACAAATTAAAGTTATTAACTGTCTATTGTGACTAATTAAATGCAACACTATGAGCTGAAATATGTAAACTGTATCTCAGTTGTGAATAACAATAAAGCATATATTCGTAAGACTTACATAAATGTCCTATATAGATTGCTACTTGGAGAGTTCCATATAGCCCAAAACAGTACTAGGCAATCAGGAGAACTCTAAAGGTGCCTCCGGTAAGAGCAAGACATATTTATTTAGAGAATGTACTAACAACCAGCCCCACATCATAAAGGGGGTGTTGTTCGGGACCTCTCAACTAAAGGTGCATTCTTCGTAAATTGTAGATGAACATAAGTTGAAGAGTGTCATCCACGGGTTCCAAGAATGCACCAATCCCACATCATAAAGGGGATGTGCAATCAACATATTCAGCTTTCTCTTTGCTGTCACAAAGACTGAAAGTCAGAAGTCATTTCTTTGTCCCACATCATAAAGGGGACCTCCATATAGAGTGGGATAACCCCACGTGAACAAGAAAACATATAGACTAAGGGTATTTTGATGAAAACAGGATTATAAGGAGACGTGTGAATGCCTTATGGGAGTCCTCAGTCATCCTGGGTTTTATCTTGCGAGGAAAATTCCAAGGCACGTGGCTGAAACCGAGCCCTGCCTATCGTCTCCCAATTTCTCCGCCTTCTGGGGGATCTTTGTTGTCTAGGAGGTTGGTTATTCGCTACTGGTAATGTAAACGGTATGTTTGCTTCGTTTAGGGCAGCTGCTGTTTCATCCGGGGTCTTACAATTGTATTGTTTGCTGTTGATGGTGAAGGCTGGCATGAAAGGAAATCTCCAGCGATATCTGATGGAAACTCTTTGTAGAGCCAGAGTAAACGGTCTCAACTCGCGTCTCTTTGCGATTGTAGTCAGGGCAAGGTCTGCGAAGATCTGAACCGATTGCGGAACATCGGGCAGATGTTCCAGGTCGCGTGCTGCCAAAAGGATTTTATCCCTGGCGTCTTCAGATGCTATTTTTGCTATGATGTCCCTAGGCAATTCGGGGTTGCGAGGGCGAGCATAGGCCCTATGAATTCGTACAATTCGCATAAGGGAGGTTTCCATGTTTGGAAGTAAGGCGGGGAACAAATTAGTGGCCACTGCCTCCAAGTTCTCAAATGACTCAGGTAAACCTCTGATTCGCACGTTAGTTCGTCTGCACCTATTCTCTAGGTCCTCCATTTTCTCTTCTACTGTGGTAATTCTGATGTCTTGGGAGTCGATTTGGAATTTGTCAATCTGGACTGCTGATAACAAATTGTCCGACTGACCCTCTAGTATGTGGACTCTTTCCCCTAAGTCATCAATTTTGATATTAAAGAGACTCCGTAACAAAAATTACATCCTGTTTTTTATCATCCTACAAGTTCCAAAAGCTATTCTAATGTGTTCTGGCTTACTGCAGCACGTTCTACTATCACCATCTCTGTAATAAATCAACTTATCTCTCTCTTGTCAGACTTGTCAGCCTGTGTCTGGAAGGCTGCCAAGTCTTTCAGTGTTGTGGTTCTGTGATGCATCTCCCCCCTCCTGGCCCCTCTATGCACACTGCCTGTGTGTAATGATCTCTTGAGATACAAAAGGAAGGGTGTATACAGCCTGCTTGTGTATGAATGTATTTTCTATGTGTGGACATACTGTACATCAACCTACTTCCTGTTTTGGTGGCCATTTTGTTTGTTTATAAACAAACTTTTTAAAACTGTTTTTAACCACTTTTAATGCGGCGAGGAGCGGCAAAATTGTGACAGAGGGTAATAGGAGATGTCCCCTAACGCACTGGTATGTTTACTTTTCTGCGATTTTAACAATACAGATTCTCTTTAAGTTCATTCACAGCCTCACGCAGTTCAGAGCGAAAGATACGCGTGATTGCGCCCAATAGTTCCTCATTAGTCATGCTCCCCTGCGTGTTAGATTGCGTATTTCCATGCGAAGTGGGATGTGTTTGTCTTTGTAGGTCACCATGTATATTACTATGCGGATCATCAAGCGTATTTCTATGCGACACATCATGCATATTTCTATGGGGACCTTCATGCGTATTTCTATGCGCGTCATTTTGCTGTTCATGCGGATCAGATTGTACGCATGGTTGTATGGGGGTAAGCGTACCTTCATGCGGATTTAAGCAAGTGTTGCCATGCGTATCTTCATACGCATTGGTGCCTGCAGTACGCATGGGTCCGCCATTCCATTCAGGGGATTCTATTGCAGCGTCCGAGGACATACCTTTACGAGGTGTAGAGAAGGAGCACATCTGTGTCGGATGTTGAGGGGTAGTCCTTCTAGCTTCTAGGTGCAGTCCGGAGCCAGAGCTTTGCGGAGGAGTGCCTGTCAGATTTTTGGCCGTACCTTTTGGAGCCTGATGGGCGGCTTGACCCAGCGGGGAAACAGCGCTGCTCGTGGAGGCTTGTGCTCGGGCCTGGTCGGCCATCTTGGAGAATCTTCCCTGAAATTTCAGCGGGGAAAGAAGAGGACAGGTGGGTGGTTTGCTTCGCAGAGGGTACCCAGAAGGCGATCTTCGCATAGCTTGCATGCAGGGCTATCCAGCGGTGTATAAATGTCCCAGGTTCAGCCAGTATTTTAGCGGTAGCAGCCCTTGGAACACAGAGCTCACAGAGCACACATCCTCACTCTGCAGCGCTGCGCATGCGCCCCCCGTTTTTGTTTTTTTTTTTGTTTGTTTTTTAATTGTAATGTTTTTTTTTTTTATTATTAAACATTTTATGTGGGTATTTTTGGGAGGGTGGGATGCAAATCAAATTTTTTTGGTACATATAGGTCTATGTTTTTTTTTTTTGCATTTTCATGCAGTTAGCTTTTTGGCCACAAGATGGCAGCCATGAGTTTGTTTACAATGACGTCACTCTAAGCATAACACGGACGCTTAGAGTGACGTCGGGGGAAATAGGAACAGAAAAACCTCAGCTTCCATGCGAAGCTGACGGTTTTTCTCGGGGGGAGAGCAATCAGTGATCGGGCACCATAGCCCGATTCACTGATTGCCTGGCTAGCGAACCGCAGGCCCGGAGTGCGCGTGCATGCGCGCAATCGGCCGCGGGGGCGCGCGGGAGCACACATGGCCTCCTGGGCGTAGCTAGTACGTCCAGGAGGCCAAAGTAGTTAAAGTGACCCAGAGATTAATAAAATCCCTTTTTTTTGTTACTTACCTAAGGCTTCCTCCAGCCCCAGAAGCTAAGATGCGTCCTTCACCGTCCTCCGGCATGGTCCTCCGTCCTCTAGGTAGTAAGCTCGCAAGGGCAGGGACCTCCTCCTAGTGTTTCTCATACCGCTGTAATTTTAACATATGTACATGTACCGACTACACATCAACTATGTCGGTATTTGTAGTTCTACTATTCAGTGCCATGACTGTGCACTGTCTTTTACTTCTCATGTATATTTGTTCCTCATTATTTGTTTGTACTATGTACAGCGCTACGGAAGATGTTGGCGCTAAATAAATAAATAAATAATAATCTGCTCCGGTAAATGGTTGTGTGACATGTGCAGGTGCAGAAGGCCCCGGCTGACGTCACTCAATCAGACTGTGCCGTCTACTGGGGTTTCATTGCAGCTACATGGAGGATTCCGGGCGGACCGCGGGAGGCACACGTGATGACGATGAGGAACGCATCCGTGCTTCGGGGCTGGAGGAAGCCTCGAGTAAGTAAAAAAAAGGGATTTTATTCATCTCTAGGTCACTTTAAGCACTGGGTTCCATGGCTCCCCCAAGGTTACTATGCCTTCGATTACTGTATTCAGGGCCGGATTTACCTCACAGGAGCCTATATGCACAGATGTCCTGGCACCCTACACTTCGCCCTCCATGAGCCTACAAACTCCTGCAAAACCACACCGCAAGTGTGCTGGCTGGCCCAACTGTCTCTGTTCACTCACTTCCCTTGCCCGTCATAGGTAGCTGCAGGAGCATTAGGGAGCCAGAGGTACCCTCCATATTAAATAGCCAGTGGTACGCCCGACTGAAGGGAGATCGTGTCAGTAGAATGCAGAGAGCCATGTGAGTAACCTCTCATTTACGCTGTGCTCAGGCCTCTGCAAAGGGAAAAAAAAGAGGGAGGCACTCTGGGAGCTGAGTGAGCCGCCTTTCCATCATCGGGCGCCTGTACGTACGTGCCTATAGTGCCTTATGATAAATCCGGCCCTGACTATATTTTAATATTAATTATAAAGTTCATGGCATGTATATAGAGTGGGGTATAGGACTATATTAGCTAGGCCTATTTTTAACATTGAGTCTCTAGCAACCAGAAAGCCCTGCTATCCGGCATCAGCCGATACCCAACGGTGCTGGATAACTGAGATTCTACTGTGTAATAAAATATTATATACATACACTTCTCTCCCTCATAATGGTCTTGCTTTTATTTATTTATGGGGAGGAAGGGCCCTTTTCCATTAGCTGCAATCTGTTTCAGAAAGTGGATCGCAATACCACCGCAATTTAGATGTAAATTGCTGCGCTCATTTTCCATTAGGGCCCTTTCACACCACAGGCTACTTTGAACGTTTTAACGCACAGTCTTCTTTGTGCGTTAACCAAGGTAAAATGAAAGTCCATAGACTTTCATTCTACCTTTCACATCTAACGTCGCGTTTTAGTGCGTTGCGTTTCAACGCTCCGGGGCGCATTTTATCGTCCAACGTCGGCGTTACGCGTTGCAATTGTAGTCAATGTAAAACGCGCACTTTAAAAAAGGGTGCGTTTTTTACTGCGTCGCGACGCATAGTTTCTCTCCCAGAATGCTAGAAAACTGTTTCCTTTGCGTCACTTCCTTTTCCGGCTGGCTGGAGGAACGTGCAGAGCGCGGAGAGGAGGCTGTGGCGCAGTTCAGAAGAGAAGAGCAGATTGGAGGGCAGGCTGACTAACGTGGAGGAAAGAGGTGGCACTCAAGTGATCTCAGGAGGACAGAGGAGGCTATTGTGTAGCGGAAAATGTCTCCCAAACACCACTACTATGACATAGAGGATGTTATAGTGAAGGTGCAGGAATATCCTGCCTTATACGACAAAGGGCATGAAGAGTATAAGAAGCTTAAGACTAAATACAAGTACTGGAGAAAGATTGCTTCAGAGCTGTATACTGTCGATTGGCCTTTGTGGAGTGAGGATGAAAGAGAAGAAAAAGGTTAGTAATGCATAAATATGGGACACCCATGTAAACCTAGAAATAAGAACACATATGTATGTAGATAAATTCTACTCCTATTTACATAACAGATGTATTGTGCTATCCATGTTCATATCCCTGTGTTTTTTTACAAAGAAAAGCCGTGGCCATTTCTCCAAGCTAATGCTGACAAAATATGCTCCCTGACTCTGCCCAACCTCCCCCCCCCCCCCCCCCTGAGATGAATACAATTTGCATGCAATCCGTGTCAAGCCTTGTGTCTCACAGCTCTTGCATGCATTGGCTCTTCTGGTGTGTTATTGGATGGTCTGTTATGAGCCACTACCTGCAAGTGTTTTGCGATTCAAGGATTTGGCTAAAAAAAACAATCACACTACACTTTTTTTTTTTCTTTTTTGTACAAATTTTTTTTTTTATTAATCATGTTTGTTTCTAGTGAATGAAGTGAAACTGAAGTGGCGACATGTCAGAGATAATTATGTGAAGGATGTGAAGTTAGAGAGAAAAGATCATAGAAGTGGGTCTGGACGGTCCAAGCGAGAGCCCTACATACACTCAGCAATCATGAGTTTCCTGCGACCTACTGTGGAAATGGCAATGTAAGTATTTAAAAAAAGAAAGCAAATGGAGTAATTATGTGTACTTGATCAATAATATTTTTTCCACACTGTCGGTGGGTCAGGTGAAAATGAGTTGATCTTACCCAGGGCTTCTGCAGACATCCTGTGCCTGCACAGCCACTCACCAATGCTACGGCCCCGCCTCCGGATCACTTTAAAGTTTGAAAACAACTACTTCTGCGTTGCCGTGTCCTCCCTCCTGCTGTTGGCACCAGGAGTGTACTGTGCAGGCCCAGTATGGTGTGCGCCTGCAACATCAGGGGAAGCGAGGACATGGCAACGCAGGCGCAGTGGTTTTCAGACTTTAAAGTCAGAAATTTCAGAAGTGAACCTGAGGTGGGGCCGGAGCATCGGTGAGTGGCTGCGCGGGCACAGGATGTCTGTGGGGGACCATTAGAAGTCCTGGGTAACTTCAACTCATTTTCCCCTGACCAACCTGCAGTGTCCCTTTCAGTTGTGGGGAGTTGAGAATTGCTTATTTCTCATACAATTTTTTTTTCATGGTTTTAAAACAGTTCACAGGACAACATTCCTTTTTCTTCGGATGAAGACTCTAGGCACTCCATGTCTACCTCAGGACCTACTAGACAGAACAGTAAAGACGACGAAGCAGAAATTGATCTTACACAAGAAAATGTAGAGGACGCTGATTTGGAAAGTGTTGTTAGTGATAGTGCTGGTAAGACTGCATCCAAAAAGTCTACTGTTGTAGATTCCAGACCAAAAATTTTTTTTAAGAAAGCAAAAGAGGAGGATCTAATGTCTTCTTTGAAGACATGTATGACCGTTATTAAAGGAAAGGAACAGCCACTCAGTGAAGCCCAATCATTGGCACAAAGCTTAGTACCTTTGATTGAACGAGTGCCTTCAGCCAATATGTTTTCTCTTAGGCATGCATTATTGGATGCCATTTATGCACATATTCACACTCCCTCTACCTCACAGCCTCTTGTAAGTCAGTTGAGTAATCAGGAGTTTTCTAGTCCAACTTTTGACCCCCCAAAATATGCAGTACAATCTAGACCGATGGATCCTGAATTTGCACATTCTGATAATGCAATGCAATCTATGCATGCACAGTACTTAAAAAGAAATTCACTAACACCAGCTCCTAAAAATCTACCTGTGAATGCAGATATGAAACGTAGTTACCAACAATTTCACTTGCAAACACATGATGTTCAGCCATACCACGTACAGGTTAGAAAACCATCACAGTGTGGACCATCTCGGTACAATCCCCTACCTCCACGTACTGATATTCAATCCCCTGAGCCCAAGCCCAATTATCAAAACAGGAGCTCTTTACATGCTTTGCAAGGAATTGCTGACCATGGACAAATGTATGGCTCTGAAACCCATTCTTTTCTGAATGAGCTTCGTTCAAACTCACCACGTCCTCTCAATGCTTCCAACCAAAGTACAAATTTTAATGAGAACCGACAAGTTGAGTACTGCACTTTCCAACAGGGTTTGCAGGATAACGAAAGTACTCCTGAAAACAACACATCTGCTGATAATTCCTATTTCACTAATCTTTAGCAATTTTTAAAAAAAAATGTTGCAAAAAAGATTTTTGCTTACATTTTGTTACCTGTTCAATTTATTGCACTAAGTTTTTCATGTTTTGCACTTTTAAACAACTAAAGTAGACAACTGTAATTTGTCACACAGTTGTAATAGCAATAATTCCCTGATGTTTTAAAGCGAACCCGAGGTGGGATTTAATTATGTTAGTGGGGCACAGAGGCTGGTTGTGCACACTAACACCAGCATCCGTTGCCCCATGGTGTGCCTCCAGGATCCCCCTGCGCGCCGCTATAC
Organism: Hyperolius riggenbachi; assembly: GCF_040937935.1. Lineage (NCBI taxonomy): Eukaryota > Metazoa > Chordata > Amphibia > Anura > Hyperoliidae > Hyperolius > Hyperolius riggenbachi. The sequence goes on from NC_090646.1 coordinate 678,940,177, forward strand.
CCCCCGCAGTGATAGTGACACACAGCGTGTCGCCAGCACAATGTTTAGCTATGTGCTGCCTGTTAGCGCCACACCCCCGCCTGCTCCGTAACGGCACTACCCGCCCGCGTCCCTTCCCTCCCTCTGATTGGAGGCACACCATGGGGCAACGGAGGCTGGTGTTAGTGTGCACAACCAGCCTCTGTGCCCCACTAACATAATTAAATCCCACCCCGGGTTTGCAGGTTGTAAATAAGCCACAGGTGAGGTAATTAAAATCACTTTAGTTCAACCGAATCTCGTTACTCTTGAACCTGGAATAAAAATAGTGGTTTGTTTACAGTTCGAAGTGGTATGAGGCACTTTATTTCCCTGATAGTGAAGAAGAAGGCTCGAGTTGACATGACATGATGAGAGAGACGTGTATGTACAATGGCTAGCACACAGATATCTGTGCAGGGCACATTTTCTCCTTTATGTGCTATTGAAATATGCGCTATGTCCTGACTAACAAAGTAAGTGGCTACAGTTACTTTTTTGGTATTTCTTATAGTTCAATTTTATGCTGCCAATTTTGATTGTGTGAGTCACATTGTACTCACATCTTGTCTGACTCCAGAAAGAGTCAACCACTTACATTTCTGATATTTGACAAGTCTTTCATGTTGAAAAAGTGAAAAAAAAGTTATTACTGTGTGCTAGGCACTAAACTCAACCATGTCTATCTCATCATGTCACAGTTTTTGATAGCAAGTTATTTACGTTGCTGTGTGCCTTATATAGAATAGAGTAAGGCTTCATACACACTTGAGATAAAAGTTTTCGAAAAAAGCAAGATCACAGAATAATTTTGCACCATCCCATGTTCTATGAGAGCCATACTCTGCACAGTGTATTCCATTGTGCTGAACTCCTCATCTGATAAAAAACTTTGCAAGATGTTGCTTAAAAAAACGCTGTACACATTCAACAGATCAATATCTGCAAAAGATCGGTTCCTGTCAAATGCATTCATAGTCGATGATACGAGCAGATCCTCATACACACAGGTGTGTATGAGGATCTGCACATAGCATAGACTATGAATGAATTTGACAGGAACCGATCTTTAGAAAGAACAGATCTTTCAAAGATACTGATCTGTTGTATGTGTACAGCGTCCTTGAGTCGAGTATCTAGAAAATATTTTGTTGTGATGAGTTTTGATGTAGAGTTTGGCTCTCATACTGCATAGGATTGGTTTAAAATTAGTCTGTGATCTTACATTTTCCTATGACTTTTATCTGAAGTGTGTATACAGCATAAGTTGTAAGTTCTGATACTATTTCTAGTCAAATTCACGAATAGTTTTAAAAAATGTGCACTTACATAGGCCTTTTTCCTGGTACTGGCATTTGGTTGGTGCCCTTGTCGCAGTTCCTCTCCCTCCTGGCATCCAGCAGTCTCACTCTGTGCGTTCCAAAACTGGTGGACACGTAGTGTAGGTACCTCCATCAGATCTCTATGGGGCAGATAGAGACCAGATGACGTCACTTACACCCCGTGACCACCCCACCACTGAACATTGCACTTACTTAGTCCTGACTAGTGTTGGGCGAACATCTAGATGTTCGGGTTCGGGCCGAACAGGCCGAACATGGCCGCGATGTTCGGGTGTTCGACCCGAACTCCGAACATAATGGAAGTCAATGGGGACCCGAACTTTTGTGGTTTGTAAAGCCTCCTTACATGCTACATACCCCAAATTTACAGGGTATGTGCACCTTGGGAGTGGGTACAAGAGGAAAAAAAAATTTAGCAAAAAGAGCTTATAGTTTTTGAGAAAATCGATTTTAAAGTTTCAAAGGGAAAACTGTCTTTTAAATGCGGGAAATGTCTGTTTTCTTTGCACAGGTAACATGCTTTTTGTCGGCATGCAGTCATAAATGTAATACATATAAGAGGTTCCAGGAAAAGGGACCGGTAATGCTAACCCAGCAGCAGCACACGTGATGGAACAGGAGGAGGGTGGCGCAGGAGGAGAAGGCCACGCTTTGAGACACAACAACCCAGGCCTTGCATGAGGACAAGAAGCGTGCGGATAGCATGCTTTGTACCACCATGCAGTCATAAATGTAATAAAGATAAGTGGTTCAATAAACAGGGACCACGCGGCAACGCTAACCCAGCAGCAGCACACGTGATGGAACAGGAGGAGGCGCAGGAGGAGAAGGCCACGCTTTGTGAGACACAACAACCCAGGCCTTGCATGAGGACAAAAAGCGTGCGGATAGCATGCTTTGTACCGCCATGTAGTCATAAATGTAATAAAGATAAGAGGTTCCATAAACAGGGACCGGCAACGGTAACCCAGCAGCAGCAGCAGCAGCACACGTGATGGAACAGGAGGAGGCGCAGGAGGAGAAGGCCACGCTTTGTGAGACACAACAACCCAGGCCTTGCATGAGGACAAAAAGCGTGCGGATATAGCAGCAATGCTTTTTGCCGCCATGCAGTCATAAATGTAATACAGATGAGAGGTTCAATAAACAGGGACCGGAAACGCTAAACCATCCCAGATGTTCATCGGTCATGTTACTTGGTTGGGGTCCAGGAGTGTTGCGTAGTCGTTTCCAATCCAGGATTGATTCATTTTAATTTGAGTCAGACGGTCTGCATTTTCTGTGGAGAGGCGGATACGCCGATCTGTGATGATGCCTCCGGCAGCACTGAAACAGCGTTCCGACATAACGCTGGCTGCCGGGCAAGCCAGCACCTCTATTGCGTACATTGCCAGTTCGTGCCAGGTGTCTAGCTTCATGCCCGGTTTCAGGTCCAGCGGTGCCAGCCACAAATCCGTCTGTTCCTTTATTCCCCTCCAAATTTCCTCCCCTGTGTGCTGCTTATCCCCAAGGCAGATCAGCTTCAGCAACGCTTGCTGACGCATGCCAACAGCTGTGCTGCACTGCTTCCACGATCCTACTGCTGCTGGTGCTGGGTTAGCATTTCCGGATGAGGTACAGCTTTGAGATGCGTTGGAGGAGAAGGAGTCAGAGAGGTAGGTGCTGCTGTTGTTATCCAGCTGTTTGCGGCGTGGGCAACACCCGCGCCGTAGCAGGTGAGGAATCGCTGCCAGGCTCCACAAGGTTCACCCAGTGCGCGGTAAGGGAGATGTATCGACCCTGGCCGAACGCACTCGTCCAGGTGTCAGTGGTGAGGTGAACCTTGCAGGCAACGGCATTCTTCAAGCTTCGGGTTATTTAGCTGACCACGTGCTCATGCAACTCAGGCACTGCAGAGCGCGCAAAGTGGTAGCGGCTGGGAACCACGTAACGTGGGATGGCCACTGACATCATGCCCTTGAAGCTGTTTGTCTCCACCACTCGATATGGCAGCATTTCGCAGGCCAGAAGCTTGGCTATGCTGGCTGGCTGTTACTGCCACGGCCCGGGGGTCATTTGCTGGCAATTTCCTCTTGTGCTCAAACATCTCAGAGACAGACAACTCAACCGTAGCGCTGCACACCGAAGGGCTGTTGGTTGTTGTGTTTGATGAACACTGGGAGACCTCAAGAGCACTAGTCCGGAAAGTGACAGTGTCAGCATCGTCTGATGTTTGTGAATGTTGTGAACCACGCAATGGCTGGGCTACTGCTGCTGCTGAGGCGGGTCTGGTGGTGAGTGTGGTGAACCCAAGGGAGGCAGTGTTGCTGGTGGTACCCTGTCCTGCCGCGTTTGCCCACAGAGTGGGATGTTTGGATAGAATGTGGCGGCTCATGCTGGTGGTGGAGAGGTTGTTAATACTTTTCCCCCTGCTCAGGCGGGTCTTGCACACCTTGCAAATCGCCATGGTAACATCCTCAGTGCAGTCTTCAAAGAAAGCCCAGACTTTAACTGGCTGAGGACTCGGACCTCGTGCGTGATGTGCTGGTGCTGCTTAACCCACTGCTGGACGCTTGAGAGGTCATCCAAGTAATTATCTGGTCCTGTTCTTTTGGATCTGTGAGGGTTGTTGTCCTGGACAACATGGGCAGTATTGAGTGGGTTTTCTTGGGTGCTCCCCTGTGGCCTGTACGTGAACCGTCAGGGGAAACACCTCTTCCCTTGCCCCTCCCTCTTTCACCGGATTTCTTCCTCATTTCACTTATCCTTAAAGTACACGCTGACTGGCAGCAGTACAGTGGCAGTACAGAAATGCTATACAGTGGTGGGTGAGCGGTGTACCACTATTGTCAGCAGTGACACAGAGCACAATGCTATACAGTGGCGGGTGAGCGGTGTACTACTGTTCCCAGCAGACACAGAGTGGAAGTAAACACAATGCTATATAGTGTGGCTGAGCGTGTACACAGAGTGGCATTAAACACAATGCTATATAGTCTGCTATATAGTCACCCCGAACAGGGTGATGTTCTGCAGAACCCGAACAGTGGCAAACACTGTTCGCCCAACACTACTGGGAGGGAACGCAGATTTTAGTACCTAAACACACGATACAACATGTTTTCCGGGGTCGGACTCTGAGGCACATACAGATGGTCCCGATCATCATCCTCATCATACAACTTTTCTCCTCCTTTTCGTCCTCAACATTAACTTGGGATGCTGGCCTGAGCCAGACCTCCTCCTCCACATCAGGCCCCATCATCTCCTCAATGGCAGCCCTCATTAATCGCTCTGGCGACGGACTGATGGACACAACGTTCTCCTCCGGGGAGGGCTGCTGCTGACCACTGGCTGCTGGGGTGGATGTTATAGCTTGCGTGGGGCGTGTGCTGTTGCTGTTGTTGGGAGTGCTGCTCACAGCGGAGGTCTCTGGGGAACTCATGTTGAGCTCATATAGTGGTTGACGGTGAGTGGAGTATTACTGATCCCAGCAATATACACACTGACTGGCAGAGTACGCAATGCTATATAGTGTGGCTGAGCGGTGTACACAGAGTGGCAGTAAACACAATGCTATATAGTCTGGCTGAGCGGTGTACACAGAGTGTCAGTAAACAATGGTATATAGTCTGGCTGAGCGGTGTACACAGAGTGGCAGTAAACACAATGCTATATACTCTGGCTGAGCGAGCGGTGTACTACTGTTCCCAGCAGACACAGAACAGTAAACAGAATGCTATATAGTGTGGCTGAGCGAGCGGTGTACCACTATTCCCAGCAGACACAGAACAGTAAACAGAATGCTATATAGTGTGGCTGAGCGAGCGGTGTACCACTATTCCCAGCAGACACAGAACAGTGAACAGAATGCTATATAGTGTGGCTGAGCGAGCGGTGTACCACTATTCCCAGCAGACACAGAACAGTGAACAGAATGCTATATAGTGTGGCTGAGCGAGCGGTGTACCACTATTCCCAGCAGACACAGAACAGTAAACAGAATGCTATATAGTGTGGCTGAGCGAGCGGTGTACCACTATTCCCAGCAGACACAGAACAGTAAACAGAATGCTATATAGTGTGGCTGAGCGAGCGGTGTACCACTATTCCAAGCAGACACAGAACAGTGAACAGAATGCTATATAGTGTGGCTGAGCGAGCGGTGTACCACTATTCCCAGCAGACACAGAGTGGCAGTAAACAGAATGCTATATAGTGTGGCTGAGCGAGGTACACAGAGTGGCAGTAAACAGAATGCTATATAGTGTGGCTGAGCAAGCGGTGTACTACTATTCCCAGCAGACACAGAGTGGCAGTAAACAGAATGCTATATAGTGTGGCTGAGCGAGGTACACAGAGTGGCAGTAAACAGAATGCTATATAGTGTGGCTGAGCAAGCGGTGTACTACTGTTCCCAGCAGTGACACAATGACAGGGGGGACCCTGGCTAGCGTGGCTGGAGCGCGAACTACCCTGCCTGCCTACCCAAAGCTAAACCCACAGACAAATGGCGGAGATATGACGTGGTTCGGGTATTTATTTACCCGAACCACGTGACAGTTCGGCCAATCAGAGCGCGTTCGGGTCCGAACCACGTGACCCGTTCGGCCAATCACAGCGCTAGCCGAACGTTCGGGGAACGTTCGGCCATGCGCTCTTAGTTCGGCCATATGGCCGAACGGTTTGGCCGAGCACCGTCAGGTGTTCGGCCGAACTCGAACATCACCCGAACAGGGTGATGTTCTGCAGAACCCGAACAGTGGCGAACACTGTTCGCCCAACACTAGTCCTGACTATTTTAGCTGCTTTTGCTTGACAAGAAAAGAAGAGCATTTTTTTTTTTAAAAAAGGCTGCGTTGATATTGTAAAGTGGCAATGTTTACAGAGGAAAAATTGTGTTAATTAATCTGCAATGTTGTAAAGTTCTGTGAGTAGCAGCATTTGTTTACACAGATTGTGAAAGTAGAAATGTTATGTCTAATATTTGAGACCAAAAAAATGTTCTGTTTTTGTTACACAAAAGTTTAAATTTCCATTTTAGTAAACTATGGAAAAGGGTTGGAAAATAAAAGTATGTTTTGACTCTAAACCTATATTGTTGCATATATTGTAATATAAGTATGGTATATACATGTAAAGTTAGGACTGCATTTTATTAATACACATTTAGTTTGATATTGAATGAAAGACAAAAACAACATTTTAGGGTACAAATTGTTGTTATTTTTACAATCATTTTATAGGAAAAAAATTATTTATTGATCACATCATCTTGCCAAGCAACCGGTGCATCAACAGCAAAGTATTTAGCAAACTCATCTCTGAAATTCAATGCACTTGAACAGCTTCTTGGTACACGGCCACAAACAGTTTGCAATGGTTGTTCTGTTTGTACTGATTCATTAACAATACCGCCCTCCATGTCCCGGATGAAATTATGCAAAATGCATGCAGCCTTAACCACTTTTACAGCATTTTGCGGATGTAATTGCATTGCAGTGTGCAGCACCCGAAATTTATTAGTCATTATACCAAAGGTACACTCCACAACTCTTCGTGCACGAGATAGACGGTAATTAAATGCATCCTTGTGTTCATTCTTTGATTTTTGCGAGTAGGGTCTCATGACATGTATGGACAGTCCAAATCCCTCATCGGCAACAGGATTGTTCTTTCCGGGCCATGGTCTTGGTGGTGGTAGATCAATTTTTCCATCTGCAAGTTTCATACCAAGTTTACTTTTCTGAAATATGCTGGCATCGTTATTGCTGCCATAGTTGCCAATGTCAATGTAAGTAAAACGATAATCTGCATCCACTACCGCCATGAGAACGATAGAGAAATATTTTTTGTAGTTAAAAAATTTACTTCCACTGCACGGGTGGCACACTAGTCAGATATGTTTTCCATCAATTGCCCCTAAGCAATTGGGGAAATTGTGTTTCATCCAGTAATTGTCGGCAATTTCAATCCATTTTTGTACAGTAGGGAAGCACATGTGGCGAGGTTGAAGTCTTTTCCACAACACCTCACAAGTTGTCATCACAATTTTTTGAACAGTGGAAATACCCATTCGGAATTCATAGTGCAATGCAGTATATGTATGACCGCTTGCAAGAAATCTAAAAAAAAGAAAAAAAATTAAAATGAATTACATGACAACCAGTGTAACACACCATCACATGCAAATGTCAGTTACTCAGAAGGGCAGTGAACTCAGCCTTGCCCTTCTGAGTAACTGACACCTGGCAGAAATTCAAATGAAAACACAGGTTGCTGTCAGAAAACCTTCACATGCAAATGTCAGTTACTCCGAAGGGCAGTGCTGAACTCAGCCTTGCCCTTCTGAGTAACTGACACCTGGCAGAAAACACAGTGCACAAATTCAAATCCAAACAGAGGATGAAAATGGAAGAGGCCTATTCTCACCTCAGTGTAATGAGAAGTCGTTCAGTAGGCGAAATAGGCTTCCTGAAATGTGTCGTCTGATACTCCAGGTCTTCATGAACAAGTTGCAGAAGCACATCAAAACTACAAAGGGAAAATAAATTATTACATGAACAATGTAAAAAAATCACAACAAACACTTTTAAATATATTAATTGTCTACCAAAAAAAAAACAGATACAAATAAAAAGCAAATTACCTATTCATGTTCATCCTAGTATAGTTGAAGAATTTTTCAGGATGGCTGCGAAGATCCAAATACAGCAAAGAAAAACCACCTTTCTGCTCGCACTTCTTCAACAAAGGATGCACCCAATATCGTCGTTTTCTCTGTTTTCTCAATTGCAATATTGCAATAATAATAATCAATGCTACTCCAACCTCTGCATACATATTGCTTGTAAGCTCAGTGCTGCAAAGTATAGAAGACTCTCCTCTCAAACCTTTCAGAGAATGTGCATCTAACAAGCCCTTATATACTATTCCAGACCTAGTCTCTAACCAATCAAATCATCTCAAATAGCATTAGTAATTAACATACAACAACAACAACAAAAATTGTTTACTTTTTGGGACCAATCACTGCTCTTCAAACAAAGGACCAATCAGATCACTTGATTTTGCATCTTTTGGACAGTAGAAAACAACGTTTTATAGACGTCAAAACGCTATAAAACGCATAGCAAAACGCAATACAGCTGCGGTGAAAGGTACCGCAACGCATGAAAACGCATGGAAAAACGTCACAAAAACGTCACAAAAAACGCTGACTTCAAGAATCGTCAACGTCCATGTAGATGTGAAACCGGCCTTAGCGTGATTTAAAAATTTTTTTCCTTATTGCCCGAATCAGAATCCGCGGCATGCACAGTTTTCAGTACGGTTGCACTTCATTCTCGACAGCTTCATGGCGCAATCGCAGCAAGTGGAAACACGATCGCGTTTGCGCTTCCTAGTGGAAAAGGGTCTGAAGAGGTTAGTTTGGGATTATCTTTCCGACGGGTGTGGCCGTGGCGGCAGCCCCAGGGGTGCCTTACGCCAATTGGCGTCAATATATTATTAAAATAATAATAATAAACAATATTTATACAAAAAGTAGATAAACACTGTGGGGGGAATCAGACCCCACCAACAGGAAGCTCTGTTGGTGGGGAAAAAAGGGGGAGGGAGTCTTTTTTGTGTGATCAGCCTCCTATACAAAGTATAGCAGCACAGGAAAATGATGCGATTTTTCAGTGATTGCACGATTCCAAGCACTTTCCCGGCTGTTTATCCCCTTCTGTCAGAAATGGCAAATGCATCACAATCACGACAAACCCGATGGATCACAATATTGGAAGTTACAATAAACACAAACAAGTTGCGTAGTGGAAAACAGACCTTACTGTGCTGTCTCGAGTTGGCTATTTGAAATCTATAAACCAAAAAAGTAAACTAGACATTTAGTAAGACTACAAAATACGAGGAAAGTCCCATTTTGTGCAAAAAAAAAAATAGCTTTAGTGTCCCCAAACATTGCATGGCTCCTCACACCTCTTAGTGTTGAATATATGCAACCGCCCTCCCAACCCCCATTCATAGCTGAAGGGGGCACATAACTGTCCCCTCCATGCATGCTGCATGCTTCTTCAGGGTCTGTGGCTAAATGTACAGCCAGGCAACTGGTATGGCTTAAAAGGAAATAAATATGGCAGCCTCAGAGCTCAGAGTGTACAGAGCACATGCCTCATTCCAAAAAGCTTCAAACAGGAAGCTTTGCATGGGGAACATAGCTGCAAAATGAAAGGGAAGGCCTGGGACACAGATCTACTTATCTGGTTTTTCCTCCAGCCCCTGGGAGCCTCCGTATCCCCGCCGGTGGGCTGGTCTCCCCCCCCATTGCAGATCTCGCCAGGAAGGCCACCGGCTGGATGCAGATCTGTGGCAAGAGACCCAGAGGCTGCCAGGGGCTGGAGGGAGCCTAAGTATCCCCGCCGGTGGCCTGGTGTCCCCCCCATTGCAGATCTCGCCAGGAAGGCCACCGGCTGGATGCAGAGCTGTGGCAAGAGACCCAGAGGCTGCCAGGGGCTGGAGGAAGCCTCCGTATCCCCGCCGGTGGGCTGGGGTCCCTCCATTGCAGATCTCGCCAGGAAGGCCACCGGCTGGATGCAGAGCTGTGTCAAGAGACCCAGAGGCTGCCAGGGGCTGGAGGAAGCCTCCGTATCCCCGCCGGTGGGCTGGTGTCCCCTCCATTGCAGATCTCGCCAGGAAGGCCACCGGCTGGATGCAGAGCTGTGGCAAGAGACCCAGAGGCTGCCAGGGGCTGGAGGGAGCCTAAGTATCCCCGCCGGTGGGCTGGTCTCCCCCCATTGCACATCTCGCCAGGAAGGCCACCGGCTGGATGCAGAGCTGTGGCAAGAGACCCAGAGGCTGCCAGGGGCTGGAGGGAGCCTAAGTATCCCCGCCGGTGGGCTGGTCTCCTCCCTATTGCAGATCTCGCCAGGAAGACCACCGGCTGGATGCAGAGCTGTGGCAAGAGACCCAGAGGCTGCCAGGGGCTGGAGGAAGCCTCTGTATCCCCGCCGGTGGCCTGGTGTCCCCTTCATTGCAGATCTCGCCAGGAAGGCCACCGGCTGGATGCAGAGCTGTGGCAAGAGACCCAGAGGCTGCCAGGGGCTGGAGGGAGCCTAAGTATCCCCGCCGGTGGCCTGGTGTTCCCCGCATTGCAGATCTCGCCAGGAAGGCCACCGGCTGGATGCAGAGCTGTGGCAAGAGACCCAGAGGCTGCCAGGGGCTGGAGGAAGCCTCCGTATCCCCGCCGGTGGGCTGGTGTCCCCTCCATTGCAGATCTCGCCAGGAAGGCCACCGGCTGGATGCAGAGCTGTGGCAAGAGACCCAGAGGCTGCCAGGGGCTGGAGGAAGCCTCCGTATCCCCGCCGGTGGGCTGGTGTCCCCTCCATTGCAGATCTCGCCAGGAAGGCCACCGGCTGGATGCAGAGCTGTGGCAAGAGACCCAGAGGCTGCCAGGGGCTGGAGGGAGCCTAAGTATCCCCGCCGGTGGCCTGGTGTCCCCTCCATTGCAGATCTCACCAGGAAGGCCACCGGCTGGATGCAGAGCTGTGGCAAGAGACCCAGAGGCTGCCAGGGGCTGGAGGGAGCCTAAGTATCCCCGCCGGTGGCCTGGTGTCCCCCCCATTGCAGATCTCACCAGGAAGGCCACCGGCTGGATGCAGAGCTGTGGCAAGAGACCCAGAGGCTGCCAGGGGCTGGAGGAAGCCTCAGTATCCCCGCCGGTGGGCTGGTGTCCCCTCCATTGCAGATCCCACCAGGAAGGCCACCGGCTGGATGCAGAGCTGTGGCAAGAGACCCAGAGGCTGCCAGGGGCTGGAGGAAGCCTCCGTATCCCCGCCGGTGGGCTGGTGTCCCCTCCATTGCAGATCTTGCCAGGAAGGCCACCGGCTGGATGCAGAGCTGTGGCAAGAGACCCAGAGGCTGCCAGGGGCTGGAGGAAGCCTCCGTATCCCCGCCGGTGGGCTGGTCTCCCCCCCATTGCAGATCTCGCCAGGAAGGCCACCGGCTGGATGCAGAGCTGTGGCAAGAGACCCAGAGGCTGCCAGGGGCTGGAGGGAGCCTAAGTATCCCCGCCGGTGGGCTGGTCTCCCCCCCATTGCAGATCTCACCAGGAAGGCCACCGGCTGGATGCAGAGCTTTGGCAAGAGACCCAGAGGCTGCCAGGGGCTGGAGGAAGCCTCAGTATTCCCGCCGGTTGCCTGGTGTCCCCTTCATTGCAGATCTCGCCAGGAAGGCCACCGGCTGGATGCAGAGCTATGGCAAGAGACCCAGAGGCTGCCAGGGGCTGGAGGAAGCCTCCGTATCCCCGCCGGTGGGCTGGTGTCCCCTCCATTGCAGATCTCGCCAGGAAGGCCACCGGCTGGATGCAGAGCTATGGCAAGAGACCCAGAGGCTGCCAGGGGCTGGAGGAAGCCTCCGTATCCCCGCCGGTGGGCTGGTGTCCCCTCCATTGCAGATCTCGCCAGGAAGGCCACCAGCTGGATGCAGAGCTGTGGCAAGAGACCCAGAGGCTGCCAGGGGCTGGAGGAAGCCTCAGTATCCCCGCCGGTGGGCTGGTGTCCCCTTCATTGCAGATCTCGCCAGGAAGGCCACCGGCTGGATGCAGAGCTGTGGCAAGAGACCCAGAGGCTGCCAGGGGCTGGAGGAAGCCTCAGTATCCCCGCCGGTGGGCTGGTCTCCCCCCCCCCCATTGCAGATCTCGCCAGGAAGGCCACCGGCTGGATGCAGAGCTATGGCAAGAGACCCAGAGGCTGCCAGGGGCTGGAGGAAACCTCTGTATTCCCGCCGGTGGGCTGGTGTCCCCTCCATTGCAGATCTCGCCAGGAAGGCCACCGGCTGGATGCAGAGCTATGGCAAGAGACCCAGAGGCTGCCAGGGGCTGGAGGAAACCTCTGTATCCCCACCGGTGGCCTGGTGTCCCCTCCATTGCACATCTCGCCAGGTCATCTTCTGCACCTGTCCGGGGTACACAGGTGGGCCACCGGCTGGATGCGGAGCTGTGGCGAGAGACGCAGAGGCTGGAGGAAGCCCCAGGTAAGTAGATTTTTTTCCCTTCTTGCATCTTGTACATTCCCTTTAAGGTGGCCACACACACACCATACAATAAAAAAATCCAATTTTACACCAATTCAATATACAATCGCCCCCCCCCCCCCCCCCCCCCCAAAAAAAATTGTTTTCGATTGACAAATCCAATCAAATTTCCAGTTCCTTGAATTTTGAACAAGTCAAATCCAAATAATAAAATTGTATGGTGTGTGGCGCCCTTTAGACTGAGTTCTCACTTGAGCTGAGACCAGGCTTGTATTCATCCTCTGCTCATCGTTTAACAGTGAACAGCTCCTATTTTATAAATATGGGGGAACACACACTTTTTTATTTATTTTTTTATTTACTCCTTTCTATGGTCTTTATTTCAAGTCTAAAACTAATTTCCATGTTATTTTTTTCCAGGAAAAAACATGAATGACATGAATACTTATGGGCCAATCCCAATTCTGTCCATGAGTGCAGTATGCAGTAATCTTGCAATGACGAAGCTGTAAAGGGAAATCAATAACTAATGTATTGCTTCTTTAGGAGCAGATGTAGCCCTCTCTTTCTTACACCATCTGCGACACTTCCAGCTTTCACACTCACTCGGCCACCAGCTCCTCCAGCATAAACTCCAAGTGGACTGAAAGGGATGACACTCAGGCCTTCTGTGTTTTAAAGCTTTATTGAGGTGGAGTGCAGTTGGTTGGAGCCTGTAAGACAATAGGGAAACACTGCCACTATCTGGGATACTGTCAGGCCATCAGCCCACCTCTTCCACAGTCATAGGGAAACACTGCCACTATCTGGGATACTGCCAGGCCACCAGCCCACCTCTTCCACAGTCATAGGGAAACACTGCCACTATCTGGGATACTGCCAGGCCACCAGCCCACCTCTTCCACAGTCATAGGGAAACACTGCCACTATCTGGGATACTGCCAGGCCACCAGCCCACCTCTTCCACAGTCATAGGGAAACACTGCCACTATCTGGGATACTGCCCGCCCACCTGTAAGACAATAGGGAAACACTGCCACTATCTGGGATACTGCCAGGCCACCAGCCCACCTCTTCCACAGTCAATCTTTGCACTCACAAAATATCATAAAACAGTGATCGTATAGTGGATTTTACATAGAACAATAATATATGAACATAACAGCAACATACCTGTAAGACAATAGGGAAACACTGCCACTATCTGGGATACTGCCAGGCCACCAGCCCACCTATATTATAACAGGCAGTCATTATATTACATTCCCACATACATGTCACAGGATATATATATATACAAAGCATACATGAAAATGAACAATAAAGAACATTGTACAGAGATTTTGCAGCAGGGTGATGTGAAAGACTGCATGTCTCATACAGCAGCCATCTCAGAAAGAGCACATGGCTCTATAACTTACATCATCTACTCAGCCTAGCATGTGCTGCAGGGCCTACAGGCTGCTAAAAAGCACACATATAACTCTTTACATGCTACAGAACTAGTATGGATATAGATCATAACTTTTTACAGCAGATAGATTAACTTTAGCTTCAGAGAACACAGACAGAGATCCTACCTCTTCCACAGTCAATCTTTGCACTGAGGAGACCAAACCAACAGGTGGAATACACAGGGGGCTTTCTGGAAGAGTCCATTGCTAAGATTCAGCCTGTTAACACTTTCCTCAGTTTTAGCTAATGACACAATTAAAGAGGTTTATTTTGCCTGTCCTGACACTCTGTTAACAGCTTTTGAACAAATTAAACTATATTCAACAAGTGTACATTTCTGCAGCTCCTGTATGTTGGTATGACCCTCTTGCAAACCTGCAGACTGGATATTTGGTAAAACTTCATATGCCTAAAAATCACTGTGCTACATTTCACCCCTCCTGAATTTCACCAAATATATGACACTAAAACAGTACAATATAACATTATAGAAAACTCCAATGGGAAAATAATTGTATACTTCAGCTTGGACACTCTAAGGTATATGAGCATATGTCTGTATGGGATAGCTGTTTCTTGGACTCTCTTTTGAAGGACCATTTAAGGACTACTTGGAGGGTGTGCACTCCCCTCACGTAGCAAGTATTGCAAAGTGCCTATCTACACAATGCTTAATGCAAGAAATATAGCAGAAACCCCTTGTTAAGATATACAACTTTGTGCTTCTCAACTCAGCACCTACATACTGCAAAAAGATGTTTTCTACTAACATCTACCTTAGGCGTCTACATGTATCTATTTCCTTATAAGAAACTACAGTACTACTACTTCTAGTAACTCTCCATCTTCTGGGCAACTAGATATCTTGGTATTCATTGAGCAGATCAGTCTGTTTACTGGTCTAACAGTTCTTCCAACCCTTGTCTGAGTTACCCTGTTTGAATCAGATTGGCTTGGATCTGTCTGCTTCTTCTCTGATGATGGTTGAGAATGTCCAATTTGACCCTCTGACAAAGATGTCTTGGATAAGTCACCTTCATGCCTGGTTTGTAAGTCTTGCATACCATGGCAAGGATCAAAGTCTGGTAGATTGTCTGTTAGGATGTCCTCCGGTAGAGATACCCCAGTGTCTTTGGCATTTTGCAAAAGCTCTTCATCAGAACCAAATAGTACCGAACTGCATTCTTCAGTTCCTAATGTCTGGTCAAGAATTCTCTCTGTATTTCCATGGTGATTATAACTGAAGGAATCTACCTGTTGTTCATCAGTCTGATCCTCCACTTCATAATCAGAAAAAGTAGAAGCCACTTCTGACAGTTCTTCTTCTCCCAAATCTATGGGTAAAAAGTTAACTGGTAAAATTAGGTTGCGATGAACTACTCGGACTTCTCCAGTTTTTAAGTCATGTATCTGGAAAATATGCGTCCTTGGGTTGGTGTTAACAACTCTGTAAACAGTTGACTCCCAAATATCAGCAAGTTTGCGTTTTCCTCTTTCTTTCTTATTCACAAGTAGAACATGGTCTCCAATGTTGATGGGTAAACCCTTGATCCTTTGGTTATATCCTCTTCTTTGTTTGATTTGCTCTTTGCTAGAATGTTTCTGTGCTATTGCAATTGCTTCCTTCAAGTCTTCTTCTAAAGAGGTAACAAATTCATCATAGTCCTTGACCGTTTCATCTCTTAACACATTCCTGAACATTATATCAACAGGCAATCTGGGAGTTCTTCCAAACATAAGGAAAAAAGGTGAATAACCTGTGGTTTCATGTACAGTACAGTTAAACGCAAAGGTTAGTGTCTGAATCATCTGTGGCCACTTGTTCTTTGATCTTGGTGGTAGGGATCGCAGCATGCTTCCTAGTGTACGGTTGAAATGTTCTGCTTGACCATTTCCCATAGGGTGGTATGGTGTCGTGTGAGATTTCTCAATACCAGCAATTTGTAAAAGTTCACTAATTAGTTCACTTTCAAAATTAGCTCCTCTATCAGAATGCAATCTTTCCAGAAATCCATAGATGCAGAAGAAATTGTCCCAAAGTTTGCGTGCCACTTGCTTTGCAGTTTGGTTCTGACATTGGAATGCATGAGATAGTTTTGTAAAGTGGTCCGTAACCACTAACACATCAACACTTTCATTTCTACTGTTCTCTGCAGACCAAAAATCAATGCATACAAGTTCTAATGGATGACTTGTAACTATGGATTCAAGAGGTGCTCTTCCCTCTGGTTCTGGAGTCTTGCTCACTACACATCTTTTGCACTGTCTCACATAGTTCTTGATGTCTGCTTCCATGTGAATCCAAAAAAATCGTTCACGGGCCAAAGAGATTGTTCTGTCCTGACCTTGATGTCCAGCATCATCATGGATACCCTTTAGAACGTAATTCCTAAGTGAATAAGGGACAACAAATTGATAAATCTTGCTTCCTGATCTATGTTTTGAAATTCTATAGAGAATTCCATTATTTGTCTTCAGTTTATCCCAGTGCTTCAACAACCGCATAGTGTTTTGAGATTCAGAAGGGCGTTCTCTTCTGGATAGTCTCCTTTTCCTTTCAACAAAGTATATAGCCCTTGCCAGGTCATCATCTTCATTCTGTTTCCTCTGAAGGTCTTCCAATGAAAATTTGGGGAGTGGCACAATTCCCTTCTGTAGCACAGCATGCACATGTTGTCCTAGCAGAACTGTATATGGCATGGTAGCATCTCCTGGTCGCAAATGATTTTCAAATATAGCCTTAACTTCATTGTTCGTAATTGAAACTCTTTGAGGGTTCACCGACAGCTTAAATGATTTCTGAACAGTGTCCTTCTCAACAGTTGTACACAACTTCAGTAAATCTTGATAGGGTTCGCTTCCCATCTTGCTGTTGATACTTTGTCTGACAAATGGCTCTCGACTCAGAAGATCAGCTGGAATATTCTGTGTTCCTGGCACATATTTTAAATCAAAGTTGTAAGGTGCAAGCTTGGCAACCCATCTTTGTTCACAAGCATCCAACTTAGGCTTGGTCATAATGTACGTCAGTGGATTGTTGTCTGTCCATGCTGTGAATCTGTGTCCTTTTAACCAATGACTAAATTTGTCACAAACTGCCCATTTTAAAGCTAAAAATTCCAAGCGATGAGCTGGATATCTTGACTGAGATTTTGTTAAAGTTTTACTAGCAAAAGAGATTGGCTGTACCTTCTTCCCACATTCGGATAGTTGACTGAGTACTGCTCCAAGTCCATCCATAGAGGCATCAGTAGCCAAAATGAAGGGTTTGCTAAAGTCTGGATGCTTCAATGTCACGGTCTTCTGAAAAGCATCTTTCAAATTTTTTTTAAACGCATTCTGGCATTCTTCATTCCAGCACTCTGGGGTCAGCTTTCCTGTCATTGATGGCTTTCGCTTGAAACGTTTTGACTTCTCTTTTGCTTGTTTTGGCTCTGCTGTTAGTTTGTACAGCGGTTTTGCTATTCTTGAAAATTCTGGTATGAAATGAGAATAATAATTTGCCAATCCCAGAAATGATCTGATCTTCTTCACCGATGGTGTTTTGCCATCTTCCTCCATCAGGTCATTTGTAGCAACGCTTGTTATCGCTGATATCTTATCTGGATCCGTGGTAATTCCTTCTGGTCTTATGGTATGGCCCAAAAACTTCACAGTGCTTCTTAGAAATTTGCATTTCTTCGGTGCTAACTTTAAATTGTGTTCATGTAATCGGCTGAAGACCATCTGAATTCTCTCAAGAGCTTCTTGTTCATTCTTGCCGAACACCAGTAAATCATCTATATAGCATAACAAACTCAGATAATTTTGGTCACCAAAAATAGACATCATCATTCGAGCAAAAGTTGCTGGACTGTTGCATAACCCTTGTGCCATACGGTTGTACTCAAATAGTCCAACAGGTGTGATACAAGCTGTGTACTTCTTATCATCCTCATGGATAGGAATGTTGTAAAACCCTGATGTTAAGTCCATTGTACTGAACCAACAGTTTCCACTAAGGGATGCCAGAGCATCAGCCTGATTTGGTAAAGGATAGGCGTCCTTAATTGTTCTCGCGTTCAGCCATCGGAAATCTGTACAGATTCTGGGTTCTCCTGATGGTTTCCATGCTAGCACAAGTGGTGATGCCCATTCACTGCTAGACTTACGAATAATTTGCTTTTCTTCCATTTCATTCAAGACTTCACGCAATTTTTGAAAGTGAGCTGGAGGGACTCTTCTATAAGGGAGACGAAAGGGTCTGTCGTCAGTTAGACGTATTCGATGACAAAATCCCTTGGCTTCTCCACAATCCAATCTTCCTCTAGAAAAGATCTGTTCATAAGATACAATCAGCTCACCTAACTTTTGCTTCCAGCACTCTGACACCTCACATGAGTCTATATTCACTTCCTCTAATCCAAGATTTGTCAGCATTGTTCTGATACACTCACTTTTCCCTTTAGTGCTATGGAAAGTATCCTCTTGCGCTGAGCATTGCTGGGATAGCAGAACTTCTTCTTTGCCACCAAGATCAAGATCTTCTAAAGCTATACAAGGGTGGACATCAGCTATTTTTGCATTTCTTCTAATGGTGATTTGCTTGTTAGTTGTATTAATCAATTTTTCAGGGATCCATCTGTCGCCCCATAGTGGTGTGACTGTACGCCCTATCAGAACATTTCTTGGACATGTCTTGGATGTAGTAGGCTCCACTATAACTGTACTACCAACTGATACATGTGCCTTCTTTTCAAGCTTTCCCCACACTAAATGTTCTTGAAATGGTTGCATAGTAATACAGGAGACAAGCTTTACAGTGCCCACTTTCTCTGGGATCCTATCACCTCTCCATCGGGTCACATTGGGTAGTAAATTCATAAAGGGACCAGGCCTCACTTTACTGTCCTTTTCAGGAATAGCTAACATTTCCCAAAAACTCTCATCTTTCTTTAACTGGTGAGTAATGTGCCTAATCACATTTGTTCCAATAATTAGATCATCTACTTGTCCTGGCACTACTAGCACTGGAACAATCATTTTACAGTCAAACATTTCTAGGTGTATGTCATAAACAGGCTTTGGTTTTACCTTAATACCACCACAACCCACAAGTACAATAGCATTTGGTATGGCAGAGCATGGTTTCAACAATTTAGACTGTATAAGTTGTTGCTCAGTTTGCTCACTAATGCTACACACCATTGAGCCACTGTCAATCATAGAAGTTAACTGACACTTTTCTTGAACAGTAACAGTAGTATGGAACAAATTGTCATAGGGAGCAATTTTCTGCAAGTGTTGAAATATCACCTGTGTACCTTTTGGCATTTCCTGAACACACTGATTATATAACACTTCCATATTTCCAGATTCATCAATAGATGGGGTTTGAGAGTTCGGGCCCGCACCATACCCCTCTAAGTGCAGGCTTTCTAGTTTAACTGTTGTGACTTTTTCATTGGGCATGCCTGCCTCTGGTGGCCGGGTTGCCAGCAGAGGAAGCACAGGTTGTTCATCATGCAATGCGCCTTGGTAGAGTAGTTGCTGTTTTTGCAGATGTGACAAGCAGCATGCCTTTTTCCAGGAACTGAAAAGACAGCTGTTTGTGCCCCGGGATGTTGGCAAGTATATTGAACTGGTACAACCTTTTCAAGCAATGCAATTAGTTTGTTAATATTGGAATCATCTTCCCCCTTACTGCATAAGGGAACAATGTTATTTACCTCAGATTCTGTAGGAGTCGAGTCTTCAGAAATGTCACATTTTTTAGTCACAAGACTCTGGACCATTTTATTCTCAGCCCTAAACCTTTTGTCTCTGTGGTAACCATCCATCATTTCCTGCACTTCACTTACTGTCCATTTCTCTGCAGGTTTACACCTAAGCATGCTTTGCAATTCTGACTCTGGGCAGTGTCGGATAAACATCATTGCTACCTCATGACCCGGGTCCTCCACACGCCTTCCCTGCCGCTTTAGACATTCATTAGCAAGATCAATGACCCGGTTTAAATGAATCCAATAATCAAGGCTACTCTCACCAGGTTTAGGCAGTGTGGAGTAAAAGTCTGCCAAGGGAGTCGCCGTGGAGATTACTTCCCCAAAATGTTGTTTCAAAATATTGTAAATAGCACTAGGGTCCTTCTTTATATCAATAGATGGATTATTTCTCACCCCAATTTTCACTAGTTCTTTTGCACGACCCATCAATTTATCCATTATCTCTTTACCTCGTTCAACAGTTTGGTAACCGTTCTTATCAAGAAAAGTCTGCATCATCTCCTCCCATTTATACACACTGCACTTGTCACTCTCATCTCCTCTAAATATTGGGGGTTCTTTCACATTTGCTTTTAGTACAAGATTTAATTTAGCCCAATCCTGAGTTTGCTGGTTACTTTCTGGTGTGAAGGAATCCTGCCTGCTATTGTGAGCTGACAGACCTTCTATAATAGAGTGACTAATCTGCTGTCCAACCTCCCTTATTACATCCGACAGAACCTGTGAATTCTGGAATGTGTTTTGCGTATTGCTGGGTGTACGTCTATCATGGGAGTCAGTAACATGGCTCATGGTTTCTGAACATGTCCTGTCCTGGTCAGACACTTCTGGTACACCTGAATCATTAGATACAAATAACTTAGACCTTGTAAATAAGTTCCCAGACTGATCTACCGTTGTGGAAAAACCTGCATTAACATCATGGTTATAAGATGCATTCAAATTCTGTAACTGTTTATACAATGGAGCTCCCCTCCCCAGTACCAAAGGAGTGGAGTTGTAATGTCCTGGGGGAGGTCTGCGGGGTTCTGACATTTTTTTTTTTTTTTTAGAAAGTTCCAGAACACAGTCTTTTAGGCAAACCTTTCAGATACAGTCCGCTTAATACACGTGTCCACTTGTCTGGATCGCTGCTGATGACTTTAGGTATCTTCACTGGTCACTTTGTGCAGAATGATGAGATCCGAGTCACGGCACCAAATGTAGCCCTCTCTTTCTTACACCATCTGCGACACTTCCAGCTTTCACACTCACTCGGCCACCAGCTCCTCCAGCATAAACTCCAAGTGGACTGTAAGGGATCACACTCAGGCCTTCTGTGTTTTAAAGCTTTATTGAGGTGGAGTGCACTTGGCTGGAGCCTGTAAGACAATAGGGAAACACTGCCACTATCTGGGATACTGTCAGGCCACCAGCCAACCTCTTCCACAGTCAATCTTTGCACTCACAAAATATCATAAAACAGTGATCGTATAGTGGATTTTCCATAGAACAATAATATATGAACATAACAGCAACATACCTGTAAGACAATAGGGAAACACTGCCACTGTCTGGGATACTGCCAGGCCACCAGCCCACCTATATCATAACAGGCAGTCATTATATTACATTCCCACATACATGTCACAGGATATATTTATACAAAGCATACATGAAAATCAACAATAAAGAACATTGTACAGGGATTTTGCAGCAGGGTGATGTGAAAGACTGCATGTCTTACATACAGCAGCCATCTCAGGAAGAGCACATGGCTCTCTAACTTACATCATCTACTCAGCCTAGCATGTGCTGCAGGGCCTACAGGCTGCTAAAAAGCACACATATAACTCTTTACACGCTACAGAACTAGTATGGATATAGATCATAACTTTTTACAGCAGATAGATTAACTTTAGCTTCAGAGAACACAGACAGAGATCCTGCCTCTTCCACAGTCAATCTTTGCACTGAGGAGACCAAACCAACAGGTGGAATACACAGGGGGCTTTCTGGAAGAGTCCATTGCTAAGATTCAGCCTGTTAACACTTTCCTCAGTTTTAGCTAATGACACAATTAAAGAGGTTTATTTTGCCTGTCCTGACACTCTGTTAACAGCTTTTGAACAAATTAAACTATATTCAACAAGTGTACATTTCTGCAGCTCCTGTATGTTGGTATGACCCTCTTGCAAACCTGCAGACTGGATATTTGGTGAAACTTCATATGCCTAAAAATCACTGTGCTACACAGAGAAGAGGCATGCAGTACGCAGCTAAATCAAGAATCAGCAAGTACCCAACCCAAAAAAGGCTGTAATAAAATGAGGCATGAAATAACCAGCTCTGCAGTAATATCACTAGGTGGCACTCTTATACAGAAATATTCCCAACAGATTGCCATTAGAGTACTCTTACCTCTGTATGCATGACACCGATTATACAACAATGAATCCATGAATGTTAACAAAAGCAGAAAATTGAATACTTACCTGATGGTAATTTTCTTTTCCCCATGCATCCATGGCAACACAACGGGTATTGGCCCCGCCCCCTAATACCCCATAGGACAGATTATGTATCAGTGTTTGCTAGTACTACTCCCAGATGTCTTGTAGCTTGTACCTCACCGAATAGTAGGGTGGGTTCACTGTGTTGCCATGGATGCATAGGGAAAAGAAAATTACCGTCAGGTAAGTATTCAATTTTCTGCTTTCCCCATGCCTCCATGGCAACACAACGGGATTTAACTAGCCAAAATAACGGGAGGGAGACTGTTGCAGGTGCCAAAAAAGCAAAATTTTATTTTTCACACAACAATTGAAGAACCAGAAGATAACACAGCTCTTCCAAATTCTAGTGCAGTTGAGGTAGAAGTGTCTACTCTATAGTGATTAATCAATGTATTAATGTTAGCCCAATTTGCCGCTTGGCAAATTTTTTCTGGAGTCACTTTTGCTTGGGCTGCACATGATGAGGCAATGCCCCTAGTAGAGTGTGCCCTGATTTCAGTCAGCGGATCCTTTCCAACTGCTTTATAGGCACTTTGAATGATCTTGACTAGCCATGAGGCGAGAGTCCTGGAAGACGCTGGCTGACCTTTCCTGTAACCTGTATGGACTATGAACAGCCTATCAGTCTTTCTTATATTTTCAGTTGCATTCACATAAGCTCTAAGTGAGCGGGCAATGTGCAACGATTGCAGAGCTGCGGAATGTTCCTGCGTAAAGTTTGGTAAAGACCATGATAGTAGCAATGGCCTAGCCTTCCCAGATCTAACCACCCAATGTAAAACCCACAAATAACACAATGACAACTTGATTGGATTTCATAGGCCAGAGCAGCCCGTTTATTTAACAAACTATATAACTGAACACATAAATTCAGAGAGCTGAGGTAAGGGGTCCGATATTGTCACTATCACGTTGAAAGTCCATGATAACTGGCAAGCAGCCTGTAACCGGCTTCCGCCGCGGTCACCGGCTCGGGGACAGCTGCTCTGCCCATCGGATCCCTCTCACTTGCTGAGAACCATAACCGGGTGATTTGCACCTGAGGCAAATCCCCCAAAACCAAGAACTTCCGGAGCCCTTACCCCTCCAACACGAACTGGCGTGACACCTCACGCCAGAGAGGCCCACACCCTCAGCGCCCTATGAATGACTTCCTTCCTATCCCTAACGCCTACAAATCTGTCCCACTTTCATTCAAGTGAACTCCATCCCTACTAAGTAAATGGAAATCACTTTCGAGCTCCACATGCCTGACAGCCACACCCCCATTACGGATCACAAAGTTAGCCACTTCTTTATTCAATTTTACTCTGGCCTTATTAACTTTTTGCACTGACCTTGCCAATCTCCATGAAGACCTAGCTATCGCATCCGACCACACTATAACTGTGGCCGGAAACTCCCTTCTAAGTCTTAAAAAATCGAACTTAATGTCACAGATAATGCACCTAGTAGATTTTGATGCAATGTCATTGCCCCCAACGTGCAGAACAAGCACATCTGGGGCCCTATCCCACTCCGCATACCTACGGACTTCAGGCAAAACCCGTGCCCATAGCATGCCGGGAAAACCTAGCCACTTTATCCTGACCTCCTGCCTCGGAAATCCCAGTTGACGCCCTTCTGGGCGAACCGCAGCTCTTCTCGCTCCCCTAGTGACATAGGAGTGTCCAAAGATCCACACTAGTGCTGGTTTTCCTGCAAAACAACAAACACAAAAGAAAACAAAAGGGAAAAAAAAGGAACAAACAACATCCTCCCCTAAATGAGACTCTCTACATTAAATGCAACCTAACATAAGACTTGTATCTCAATGAGTCCCATCTGCCTATCCTTTTGACTATTTCCTCACTAAGGCCCCAGCGCGAAGCCTCTGTCGCTGCGCCAATACGAAAAGAATGGGGGGCAAATTTGCTGGAAGGAAAACCCGCCCTATCGAGGCACTTGCGAAATATGGTGGAAAACTGGAACCGTGTAAGCGGCAAACCATCCGAGTGTACCAGAAAAACTGGCGCTGTTCCAGACCTGATCGACAAAAAGCGTAACACATTTTCCCTTGTGCAAAGTAAACCCCCATTTTGAAAAAGTTTAATGATCTTCCCCTTTCCCAAACGGTCTGTTTTTGGTCTTCGCAAAATTACGGACACCGATCCTTCCTGAACCGTAACGTCTCCAGCGAGGATGCCCCCCATTTCCGATTTTGACCTGCTGACCAATTCCCCCACCCGGAATGCACCAAAGAAAGCTAAAACAACTGCCGTGCTAAACAGCACCACCTCCCTCTGACAATAGCATACTTCCTGCAGCGCCAAAACCACCTTTCGTAAAATCTCAAACGATACCGGGCGCCTAGAATCCCTTCTTATGGATCCCGCCCTAAAACCTTTCATCGCCTGCACGACCTTAAAATCCTTTGTCACATCCCTGTGATTCCTAGACTTAAAGGGACTCCGAGCTCAGCAAAAAAAGTAAAGTTGTACTCACCAGGGTCTTTCTCCAGCCCAGTGCTGGTCGGGAGGTCCCACGCCGGCGTCCTGGCTCCTCTCCTTCACCCCGCTCCGGTATGGCTGACAGGCCGCAGCCCGGGCGACACTCGGTGGAGTGTCGGGCTGCAGCTTCCGCGTATGACGCGGATTACGTCACACGCCGGCTGCCTCGCGTCATCACGGCGGCCGGCGTGAAAGTACTGCGCATGCGCGATTAAAGCGCGCATGCGCAGTACTTTCACGCCGGCCGCCGTGATGACGCGAGGCGGCCGGCGTGTGACGTAATCCGCGTCATACGCGGAAGCTGCAGCCCGACACTCCACCGAGTGTCGCCCGGGCTGCGGCCTGTCAGCCATACCGGAGCGGGGTGAAGGAGAGGAGCCAGGACGCCGGCGTGGGACCTCCCGACCAGCACTGGGCTGGAGAAAGACCCTGGTGAGTACAACTTTACTTTTTTTGCTGAGCTCGGAGTCCCTTTAAACAGGAAGGCCAATGCCGCCAACTTCTTAGACATGGCCGCAGCTGACGTGCCCTCTGCAAAATTCCTTCCCACGAAGTATAGGAGCAAGCACGACCGATCCTCATCCGTTGAGCAGTCGCCCACCTGAGCCGCCAAAACGTCCCACACTTTCCACACAGGCGCGTACGCTGCCCATGACGACTCCGATATAGACCTCCGAATCAGCTGCAATATCACCTGAAAGGAATCATCCACATCATCTCTGGACAGGGAACCCCACTCTCCTCCGCTGTAGGAGCCGCCTCCCGGAACCTGTCCCACTGGAAGCGAGAGAGGGCATCAGCAATGATGTTGTCGACCCCAGGCAAATGCACCGCAAAGATGCAAATATTAAATCGCAGACACAAAAGAACCAAATGCCTCATTACTCGAATCACTGGCGGTGAAGAAGCCGAAAATGTATTCACGGCTAATACCACCCCCAAATTATCGCAATTGAAACGTATGCGTTTGTTGGCCAAACGCTGCCCCCATAACTGAATCGCTACAACAATCGGGAACAATTCAAGAAACACCATGCTCACCGTAAAACCAGCCTACACCCACGACAGATCCCAAGGAGCCACGCACCACTCCCCTGCCATAAAAATGCCGAAGCCATGAGACCCTGACGCATCTGTGAATAACTCAATATCAAAATTACTCACCTCCTCTTCCATCCAAAAGGACCTCCCATTAAATTCCTGCAAAAAGGTGACCCATACCTTCAAATCCTCCCTCATTTCTGCAGTCAGCCGAATGTGATGATGAGGTGAAGAAACACCAGCCGTAGCGCTCGATAACCGCCTACAAAAGATACGTCCCATGGGCATGATCCTGCAGGCAAAGTTCAACTTCCCAAGCAGAGACTGAAGATCCCTCAGAGTAATCTTCCGTCTTAACACTATTGCCTGAAGGTCCTTGACCTTATCCAATGGCAAACTACATTCCATGGCCACCGTATCGATCTGAACCCCCAAAAATTTCAACGACGTGGTGGGACCCTCCATTTTGGAAAGCGCGAGGGGAATCCCAAACCTGGTACATGATGGCTAAAGCGGACGCACACTCATCCGAGCCCGCCGCACCCATAAACAAAAAGTCGTCCAAATAATGAATAACCGAGCGGACCCCTGCAACTTCTTTTACCACCCACTCAATAAAACTACTGAATTTTTCGAAAAAGGAACACGAGATTGCACAACACATGGGAAGGCAAAGGTCAACAAAATACTTACCTTCCCAAAAAATCCCTAACAGCCTAAAACTCGATGGATGTACCCGCAACAATCTGAAGGCTGCTTCGATATCTGTCTTGGCTAAAAGGGAACCCTGACCCAACCTCCTCACCCATCTGAGCGCTACGTCAAAAGACGTATACACAACAGACGTGTCCTGCTCCACTAAGCCGTCGTTAACAGACAACCCTTTTGGAAAGGACAGGTAATGTATGAGGCGGAAAGCACCTGGCTCCTTCTTAGGGACCAACCCCAAAGGTGAAACGATTAAACCTTCCAGAGGCCAACAATCAAACGGTCCTGCCACCCAATCAGCCGCAATCTCCTTATTCAACTTGGATGACACTACTTCTGGCAATTCACATGCTGATTTTAAATTCCTATGAGAGACCTCGTCCCACGATGCGCATCGGCTAGGTATAACAAAACCGTCCGTGAACCCTAGTCGCAAAAAATTTGCATCTTCTGTACGCGGGTACTTACAAAGAAATGGTTCCATCTTTTGAGCTCTCACCCGCGTCTTCCCTCTTATTTCCAGCCTCAGTCGTTCTCCCTTTTCTTTGCTTATAACACCTGGACACCGGGTGTGACCCACCGCAGCCTGAACACTCGTGCTTAAAGGGGTTCTGTTAGGGGTTTGTGAGGAGAAAAACAGACCCTTACCTTGGGCTTCTATCAGCCCCGTGCAGCGGTAATGTCCCACGCCGTCCTCCTCCCATCAGCTGTTCTCCGCCGCCGGCCCCGGTCTAATCGGCATGGGATCCAACTGCGGCTGCGCTACAGTGGCCGAGCACCCGCTCGGTTCCACCTGCGTCATCAGAAGCCTACTGCGCAAGCGCAGTACAAGGCTCCGTTGTACTGCGCCTGCGCAGTAAGCCTCAGATGACGCGAGCAGAGGCACGGCAACGCGCATTATTCGTCTGTGTGACAGACGAATAATAGCCCGGTGCCGGCTGCGGGGAACGGCAGATGGGAGCAGGACGGCGTGGGACATTACCACTGCAGGGGGCTGATAGAAGCCCCAGGTAAGTGGCAGTTTTTCTCCTCAGGAACCCCCACAGAACCCCTTTAAAACGACACGAGGAACCTAATCTGCATGTGGCATCATTGAATTGCCAACACAGACCTTTCGTTTTGCTGACTGCTTTTCCTGTGGAACCTGCACTATCGTGCCCTCGAAAGGACAGCGGACTGGTTGATGGGATCATCAAACTCATCCACAACTCTATGTCTTTGTGGTTCCAGCACACTGATGGGCGAACCGCTTTTCTCTGCCTAAATGCCTCATCATACTTGAGCCAAGCATCTCCACCATACCTCCTATAGGCCTCGCCTATCACGTTCTGGTAACAAAAAAGGGCGGAACAACACTCTGGGTTCTTCTCGCCGATCACACATGCCAGAATCTCAAAAGCCTGCAGCCAATTCTGAAACGTGCACGGTATCAAACAATACCTGCGCCGTTCTTCCTCCTCTTTTTTGGATTCTATAGATTTTACTTTATCTAGATTAAACTTGGCCAAGTGTAAAAGAGAAAAAATCTCTACAAACTCACCTTTCCATATTTTCTCGCGAACTTCAGCCTTCAAATGCACCCCAAGCGGACCGCTAAGGCACACATACATCTCTGATTTGGCTGCGTCCACCAACCTGATCACTTCTGCTTCCCCTGATTTTTCAACCTCCCCCGGAATCTCATTGGTTTGCACAGATACCTCAGCGCTTCCCAACGCCACCAAGGGTAATGTCGCCGGGGCCTGCACCTGCTGTGCTGCTGAACTCGCTGTCACCCCTGTTAAAACTGCCAGCCCTGTCCGCTGCGCAACCATCCCTGAGCTGTCTCTGCTACCTCCTGATGGCTGCATTTCCGGCTGAATCACCCCCCAGGAAGCAGCAGGCGCCTGCAACTGCGTCTGTCCCGCCCAAACCCCAACTGGTGAACCCATCGCCGCAGGGAGCCCACCCAACAAGTTCCTCATGCCTGCCATGAATGTCTCCAATGCAGGGAGAATCGCGGCCTGAGCACTCGACAACCCCCCACTAGCCTGCGTCGTCCCCGCCTGTGACCCCATCCCCACACCACCTGTCATGCTGGCAAACGGATATAACTGAATAGTGGCCTCACCTGGTGGCACAGGGGTGTGGACCTGCCCGACCGCTGGTCCGGTTCCTAGTGCAGCTCCTGCAGCTCCCATGATCCCTGGCACCATGCTGCTGTGTCCTCCGGTGGCTACGCCCTGCAGGCAAGCCCCGTGTCCTGCCTGGCTGCCCGATTGGTGTGCACCGCTGTCTGGCCGGTCATTCCCCTGCTGACAGCCGCTGCCTCCTCACCCTTTCTGCTCCTGGTGGCCGGCGAGTCACTCTGTGCCGACGTGTGGGCCACCGCCGCGCTCTGTGAAGAGGCGGTGCCCGTGCGGCTGGAACTGCTTCCTCCCCTCTTCTTCTTGGAGGCCTGAGAAGCCTGCTTAGTAGCAGCTGCCGCCCCCGACTTCTCCGCTGCCTTCCCCCATCTGCTGCCGCTCGATGCGCCGCTCTTAGGCTTGGGATTCCTCCCGGCTGACCCACCTGGGGACGACTGGTGTTTTGCAGGGGGCGACTGAGGATCCCGCATGGGGCTTCCGCTCCTCCTCCGCGACCGGGAGGTTGGCTCTGGGCTCAGACGATCGGGCGGTCTGGAAGCCCTCCGCCCAAGTTCCTCCTGTTGTCCGCTGGGTCCCGCCGACATGGCAGCCAGCTGAGTATGGATCCACTCTGGGCCCCTGGATGCAGCCTCCGCCTGGATCCGATCTACTAAGGCCTCAATTTCCGACATCCTGCAGCCAGGCAAATGGTAGGTCCACACAGCGTTCTTCCTATCGCCTGACTGAATAACTCCGCCCCCCACCCGCCTTTTCCAACTAGGACCCCTAATACCCCTCCTTCCATGAAATCCCACCTCCTCATTCTAACCTTAACCCTTCCCTTCCCATGAAGGCCACACTATCATGTGTAGGACTTTCAGACTGCGTTGCACTACGCTTACAGGCCTTTTCTTTCTTGATTCAGATGATACACTGACGCCACCTTTGGTAAGAAACTTTGTACAGGTCTAAGCTGGACTCTGTCTGGAAGGAACAGTAGGTAGGGTTCTTCATAGCTAAGAGCTTGTTACTTTGACACTCTTTGTGCAGACGAAATTGCTACTAAAAAGGTAGTTTTTAAAGTTAAGTCCTGTATTGAGCAATCTTCTACTGGCTCAAAGGGTGGTATTGTTAGATAGTCTAAGACTAAGGGAAGGTCCCACGTCACGAAGGTAGGCTTTATTTGAGGCTTCAGCTTTAATACTGCCATTGTAAACTGCTTTACTAATGGATTTAAAGCCCATCTCCTGTCCGCAATGTCT
This sequence comes from Hyperolius riggenbachi, assembly GCF_040937935.1. Lineage (NCBI taxonomy): Eukaryota > Metazoa > Chordata > Amphibia > Anura > Hyperoliidae > Hyperolius > Hyperolius riggenbachi. Next base: position 678,969,871 of record NC_090646.1, read on the forward strand.
GAGATTTCCGAGATTTGCAATTGAATTGAATGAAAACCTAAACCTTTATCTACCCCCGCCTGTAGGAAGGCTAAAACTTCAGAGACAAATGGATTAAGAGGATCAAACCCTTGTTGTATGGAAAACTGCACAAACACTTTCCAGATTCTATGATATGTGTTATTCGTGGATACTCTTCTTGCTTTTAGTAGAGTTGCGATGACTGCATCTGAGCATCCTATGTCTTTCAGTTTCCTCCTCTCAACCTCCAAGCCATCAGGTTCAGGCATGCCGGATTGGGATGGACGACCGGGCCCTGTGATAGCAATGTCTGATTCAAAGGAATGCGGAGTAGCTGAGTCGTCAGCATCTGTACTGACATAGGGAACCAAGGCCTCCTGGGCCAATAAGGCAGAATTGCAATTAAAGTAACTGGTTCCACTCTGAGTCTCTTTAACAGCCTTAGTATTAGAGGTACTGGTGGGAAAACATAAGCTATTTGGAAGTTCCAGGGCGCTTGTAGAGCATCCACCTCCTCCGCCTGATTGTCTGGATAATTGCTGTAAAACCTCTGATGTTTCTGGTTGCTTCTCGTGGCCATCAGATCCAGTTCTGGCATACCTAATTTCGCACAGATCCAAGTGAAAGCTGTTTGATCCAACTCCCACTCGTTGGAAATTTTAACTCTGCTCAGATAGTCTGGAACTATGTTCAGCACCCCCGGAATATGTATCGCTGAGAGGGACATTAGGTGTTGCATTGCAAACTTGAATATCGCTTCTGTCTCTTGTAGGAGTATTCGACTCTTCGTACCTCCCTGATTCCTGATGTACGCGACTGCCATCATATTGTCCATCCTGAGGATTACTGCTCTCTTCCACAAGGTGTTGAAAGGCCTTCAGAGTGCAGAAAACTGCGCTTAACTCTAGTCTGTTTGCTGGCCAACTCTTCATATATTGAGGCCAATGGCCTTGCACAAACTGTCGAGCACATAACGCTCCCCAACCCATTGTGCTGGCATCTGTTGAAATTATCACAGGCTGTTCCTGTTGTAGTTGCACAGGTTTTAGTATGTTCCTGTCTGACAGCCACCAGTTTAGATCTTGCTTCATCATGGTTGTTAACAGGATGATCTGATAGAGCTTTCTCCCATTCCATTGTCGCAGGAACCCTAGCTGAAATTTCCTTATGTTCCAATGTGCCCATGGAATCATCGGTATAGTTGCCGCCATAGTTCCTAGAACTTTCATACACTGTCTTGCTAGTGCCCGATTGGAACAGAGTAGCTGTAATACCCTCTGCTTTATAATTGGTGCCTATTCCTGTGGCAAACAAACTGCATTTTCGTTTGTTATGAATCTGGCTCCCAGATAAATCAAGTCCCTCGTAGGAGATAACTGGCTTTTCTGGTAATTTATGAGCCATCCAAACTTTTCTAGCGTTTTCAAGAGTAGCTGTCTGTGCTTGAGAATGTCTTGTTCCATGTCTGCCAGAAGTAGTATGTCGTCTAGGTAATGGTGACATCTCACTGCCTGTAGCCTTACCAATGTGATGACCTCTATCAATACTTTTGTGAAGGTCCTGGGCGCCGTACAAATGCCAAAGGGCAGGCAGACAAACTGAAAGTGTCTCTCTCCTACTGCAAAGCAAAGATATTTCTGGGAAGATTCCTGTATAGGGACGTGCAGATAGGCATCCTTTAAGTCTATGGAAAGTAAGAAGTCGTTCTGCTTTACTGTTGCTATTATTGTATTTAATGACTCCATCTTGAATTTGTCCAAGTGAATATATGAGTTCAGGTCTTTTAAGTCCAAGACCGGTCACCAGTCCCCTGTCTTCTTTTGTACAAAGAAAAGGGTTGAGTAGAAGCCCTTTCCCCTTTGTCTGACCGGTACTGGCAATATTGCTTGTTTTTGTACTAGGTCTTGCAAATAAGTATCTAATATTTGATGTCTTTCTTGTAGTATAGGAATTTTTGTCATTCTGAAATGATTTGTTGGTCGAATTTTTTTGAAGGTCCAAAAATGTCCCGTAGTGACTGTTCTTATCACCCATGGTGACAGAACATGAGTTTTCCATATTTGGGCAAATTCTTTCAATCTTGCTCCTACCGGACATTCTTGGACTTGGTGAGTGTCAAAAAGACTTTTTAACTGATGACATCGGAGTAGTGGTCTTTTGTCTATTTCCTTTGGCAAAACTGGTTTGGGTCACCTGCCAATTCTTTCTATATCCCTTTCCCGGTTTGCAATTTTGGCTGTTACGAAACCTCGATGCGGGAAGAACTCTTTGATTTGAGGGAAATTGTGGGTCGCTTACCGCCCGTTACCCTGGTGATCACAGCGTCCATTTTTTTTACCAAACAGGGACTTTCCATCAAAGGGAATTTTACACCAGCATAGGCGGGAAGCCGGATCTGCCACCCATGATCTCAGCCAGAGAGCCCTCTTTGCTGTCACTAACACCAACATAGATCTTGCTGAGGCTCTAATCACGTCTATGGCTGCTTCCCCTATGAAATCCGCCGATACTCTGAAATGTTCCAATTAATTAATTCTTCCTTGCTTACTTTGTCTAAAAGACCCTGATACATATGATCCGTCCCTGCCCTTATAGCCTTTGCTACCAAGGTAAGCGCAATGGCTGGCTTACATGCACCTCCACAGCCTCTGTATATCTTCTTCAAATCTAAATCCAGTTTCCTGTCGAGAGGGTCTTTAAAGGCAACCAAATCTTTTAGTGGGAGTGTTACATACTTCGCAAGTCGGAGCACCGATGCGTCTACTACCGCAGCGTTCTCCAACGGTTTTGCGTTTTCTTCTAATAGCGGATATAGTTTTGACAACCTGTTAGCTAATGGCGTTTTTTTCTCCGTACGTTGCCACTCGTTGTTGATCAGATCCTGTATATCATCCATCATGGGAAAAGTTGTCTTGGTCTTTGTTAAATGTTTTGTTCCACCTAGCAAAGACTTGTACTGGGAGAATAGCTGGGCGCCTGTAAATTACCTTTATATAGTAAAAAGACCTCCTGGTGAAAGGCAACGCTGCTCCCTCAGAGATCCACACGCGTCCAGCCTTCAGACACCAAGTGTGGCGTCTGATTTGTTTTAATAGACTGCTCGTGCTGTTCGTTGGGCTGCCGCTTCCGGTTTCTGATGACAGCCAATCAGAGTAGGTGGAAATGATGCTGTATGCCGCTCCTTCCTGGTTCCGTGCGCTGCGTTCCACTTCGCATACAAGAATGAACAAATAGGTGGAACGCACGCCCTCGCCACAGCTCCAGCACAGGAAAAATAGAGAGAGAGAGAGAAGGACACTCACCCTACCCACATTATTAGCACGGTATGTACATCAATTCCACTTTTTCAGCCCGCACCTCCGGAACACTATTAGTGCTATTTGGGTGGGCATCAATTTGTTATCAAAACTCCCAAGACCAACAGAACGGGGTTACCATACTTAAGCCCATTTAGAGCTTGTATGATGGTATTATGCAGGGGAGGCAGCCTGCATAAATTGGCCACATGATGCGACCGGTAAGGGGGGAAAAATACAAAGTTTTGCAGGGCTAAAAACCTGCCTGTCCTGTTAGGTTAGGGACCAGAAAAAAGACACCTGGGAGTAGTACGAGCAAACACTTATACATAATCTGTCCAATGGGGTATTAGGGGGCAGGGCCAATACTCTTTGTGTTGCCATGGAGGCATGGGGAAATGGATACTGGGAAGCAAGGCGTACTGATTCTGAAGGAGAGAAAAAAGTTACCAGCAGTCAACTACAATTGGGTAGATTATAGTAAACTAAATGCTCAACACTTACCACTCCTGCTGTGTCCACCACATTTAGTTCAAACTCTTCTCCATCCACAGTAATCTTTGTGTTCCAATCTGGAAAGTGGACAGTGTTAATCGACTTTGACATTACATTTATTAGATTAGTATTTACTGACATTTTGAATGTTTGCAAGATATTCATTTTGTAAGGGAAAACAAATGTATCATTTATAAATGACTGTTTAGAAGGCCACAATTTTTATTTCTAAGTGAAAGGGAACAAACAGCTAACGGTAACTTTCATTGGATTAATTGTATATGGCCATTTCTATAAAGGTTGTAAGCAGAAAATGAAATCTGGGTGTTTTGTTTAGGGCCAGTGCACGATGTAATTTCCCATCAGATGGGATAATTTGCAGCATGTCCGATCTGCTCCCAATCAGGGAACGGGATCACATTTGGGCAGTACTGATAATTGCAATCAGGAGCTGATCAGACATGCTAGAAATACTCCGTTTGATGGTAAGTCGCATTGTGTGTACCAAGTGTTAAAAGGAGGGGTATTCAATGAGATGCAAATAATTTTGAGTTGATGCAGAAATATGTAAATTTATGCAGCTTGAAGATGGACCTATCGAATTTCACCTCAGAGGGATTTGATTGGTTTATTTTTAAACTGCATACATTTGCATACAATAAGGCCACGTCAACTCAAAATTATTTGCATCTCAATGACCATCCCAACTTTCTATGCTGCTTTACAAGCCTCTACCCAGCAGCCCAGTCAATGCCAGAATAAGTATTGCATCTAATTTGTATATATATACATGCACTATATTTGGCAATACGCAAGCTCATACTTCCCATTTCTCCTCTTTGCATCATTTGCATTTGAAATCTGCATAGGCAGTTTTAAAAATGGACCAATCAAATGCCTCCTTGGCAAGATCTGATTGGTCTATTTTGAAACTGCATAATTTGCACTAGAAGCTTGCATAACCCTGCATCAGCTTTGAACTTTTTGCATCTCCATACTCTGCATACCTATGGGTACCACACAACCCTTTTTAGGTGATTAACACAAAGTAAACTGGAATACAGTTTGGCATTGATTGTTGCAATGGGTAATGCTACCTTACTAGATTGCACTTTTCACAATAATAAAAAAAAAAAATTCAAGAGAAAAATAATGTCAAACACTTACTTTGTGAGATGGTTGGCACATATACTTTAGGAAACTCTTTAAGCATAAATTGTTGAGCCAGTTAAGATTTACCTGTCGATGAGAAGGTAGATTGGTAAATTACATGTAAACATTGCACAAGAAAGGTCTGAAAAGTGACCACGCCCAATAAAGAGCACACCCACCTTTTCTGAGGTGGACAAGCGGCAATGCAAGTCTAGCACTTCAGTGAGAAAAATGCAAAGCATTATTTTATTCCTCTTTCTAGCCATACACATCCAAAACCACAGGTACGCAGTTCAGGATTAAATCTGGCCTTCATCAGTGCAAGGTATGTATGAATATTTCCTAGTCAATTCATGTGAAGTATGTGTTAGAATGTAAGTATTATATGCTTGAATTCGTAGGCCTCAGTTACTTTAACTGAGTTAGTTAAAAGACTTGATGTGCAGAATCACCCTGTAAGGAGAATTTCTCTTAAAGATACATAAAGACAGTTTTGATTTGCAGTAGAATATTGTACTGGAACTCCCAAGGCTGTATCAGAGATATCCAGTGCAGAGACCAGACCAGCTGGTGAGGAACAACATAAACATGAGCCATTGTTATGAAAATATTTTCACAAGAATATTAACCTTCCTGGCGGTAAGCCCGAGCTGAGCTCGGGCTAGGCTGCGCAGGAGGATTTCTCAGTCCCTGCTGGGCCGATTTGCATCTTTTTTTTTTCAACACGCAGCTAGCACTTTGCTAGCTGCGTGTGCATTCCGATCGCCGCCGCTCCGCGCAAGATCGCCGCTAATCGCCGACGGGACAAGCCCTTCAGGAAATCCCGTTCTTTGAACAGGATTACCTGATCAAAGATCGCCGGAGGCGATCGAAGCAGGTGGGGGGATGCCGCTGTACAGCGGCTATCTCACTACATGATTAAAAAAAAATTCAAAAACACTGCTGCACTGCCCCCTGGCCGGTTTTAATAGACAGCCAGAAGGGTTAAACAATGGCCTCATCAGAACAAGATGACAGTTCCTTGGAAAATGGAGTGTGTGTGTGTGTGTGTGTGTGTGTGTGTGTGTGTGTGTGTGTGTGTGTGTGTGTGTGTGTGTGTGTGTGTGTGTGTGTGTGTGTGTGTGTGTGTGTGTGTGTGTGTGTGCGCGTGTGTGTGTGCGTGCGTGTGTGTGTCAAATACAACATTTCTTTGTAAATCTAGAGTTGGCAGTTGCACTGAGAGTTGGAAGGGAGAGAAGACAACAGAAGACAGCACATTTGTACAGAGGACAGCAGGATTGGTAGAAGGTAAAAACCTAAAGGTGGCCACTAATGATCCAATTTTTTTCACCCAATCTTACCAAATCTATGTAGTATAAGGGTAATTGAGTGAATGTATTGAATGGATAAAGTAGGCAGTTCCCTTATATTACATAGAAATGGTAAGATTGGATGAAAAAGATTGGATGATTAGTGACCACCATAAGGAAAACCACTCTGCTGCTGTGTGTGAGGCAGAGGTGAGGGGGAGGAGGAAGCCACTTGCAGCTCTGTGTCTCACTCTCTGTATACAGCCGGAACTATAAACTAATTGTCGGCTGGGACCAGAGCCTACAGTAGTTAATATGCCGGGAGGCGGAAGGAGAAATAGTCCCCTTCTCCTACCTGCCTCTCTGCTAGCTCTGCACTGTGTCCTCAAGAGGGAGAGGGGGCAAGGTCAGCTGGTGATCATGGGGCCTCTAGATTAAATAAAAAAAAGAAAAGCACAGGTAGCCATGACCTTTGGGGCCCCTTGTAGCTTGTGGGCCCCATAGCAACTGCTATCTTTGCTATGGTGATCCCTACGCCTGTGGCTAGGGATATCAACTCTAATACAAGTAGTATATGTATGTAGAAAAAAACAAAAGTCTTGAAAAAGTAATACCTTTTAAAGGGGAACTGAAGAGAGAGGTATATGGAGGCTGTCATGTTTATTTCCTTTTAATCAATACCAGTTGCCTGGCAGCCCTGCTGGTCTATTTCTCTGCAGTAGTATCTGATTAAAACCAGAAACAAGCATGCAGCTAGTCTTGTCAGATCAGACTTATAAGTCTGAACCACTGAAACACCTGATCTGCTGCATGCTTGTTCAGGGGCTATGGCTAATAGTATTAGAGGCAGAGGATCAGCAGGGCTGCCAGGCAACTGGTATTGTCTAAAAGGAAATAAACATGACAGCCTCCATATACCTCTCTCTTCAGTTCCCCTTTAATGGCTAACTGATAAAGTTAAATAATGCAAGCTTTCTGGGATCTAGTCCCCTTCTTCAGGCATATTTCTAGATGTTAGCTGTAGTAAAACACTGATGCAGGGAAGCTGCATGAAGATGGCAGTTGTACTGGTTGCTGTTTAGCAGTTAGATGTCAGGTGATCAGCAGGCTGGAGCCAGTGAGCTTATGCAAGCAAACATGAAATCTAGCAGGTTTCTGAAGATAGTGAAGCCAAGTCAATCATGTTACATAAGGAGTCATGAATCCCATTCCACAATTTAAACCTTCTGTTAATGTCTTGAACATTTTCATAAATTTGTACTCAGAAATCTTTCTTGCTTGTTCATTTTTGAAGTTACCCTTAAGAACAAGTACTTTGAGATCTTGCATGCTGTGTCCTGGTTCGCAGAAGTGTTGGCCCACTGGTGTGTCCATTTTACCCTCATTGATTTTAAAGCGGTGATGGTTCATTCTTGTGCACAGTTTTTGTCCTGTTTCTCCTATATAGATTCCTCTTGAGGGGCATTTCATGCAGCGTATCATGTATACAACATTGGATGATTCACAGGAAAATTGGTCTGATATTTGATGATATTTCTGTGAGTTTGGTATTTGTATTTGGCTTGTGCACAAGATATAAGGGCAGGTCTCACACCTTGCGTTATTGCAGGTTAATGTGCCCGGAATTTCTGCTGTAGATAATGCACTTCTGATAATCATTTGTCTCAAATTGGGAGGTTGTCTGAAAGCAAGTAGTGGTAAATCAGGAAAAACTTCTTTCAGGCAATTGTCTTTATGAAGTATCGGTTGCAGGGCTTTCAATATCTTCCTCAGTGTCTTTAATCTTGGGTTGTAAGTGACCACTATTGGGACTCTGTTGTTTTCAGTCTTTGGGGTGTACTTCAATAGTTCCTCTCTAGATTTTAAAGTTGCTCTGTGTATTTGATCATCAACGATTCGTGGATGATATCCCTGATCTATGAATATATTACGTAGTGACATAAGTCGTCTGTCTCTGTCCTCTGAAACAGAACATATTCGGTTATACCTCAGAGCCTGGCTGTAAACAATAGATTTTTTGGTGTGTTCTGGGTGGAAACTATTCCACTTGAGGTAAATATGCCGGTCAGTTGGTTTACGGTAGATGGATGTTTCTAAAAATCTATCTTGTATATAAATTGTAGTATCCAGGAAACTGACATGGGAGGATAAAAAGTTAAGCGTTAACTTGATGTTCTTGTGGTATTCTGAGAAGTTTTTGTGGAATTTGATTAATTCTTCCTGTGATGCTGTCCAAATTAATAGGATATCGTCTATAAATCTAAAGTAAGCCCATGGTTTAATTTCACACGTTGAAAGGAAGTTTTCCTCCAATATGGCCATAAACAAATTTGCATACTGGGGCAAAATTTTACTTCCCATAGCACTGCCCATTGTCTGTAGATATACATCATTCCCAAATGAAAAATAGTTATGAGTTAGTATATATTTGATAAGTTGTAGTGTGGGCTCTGTTGGTAGATCATTCAACTGAAGGAAATGTTGGCAAGCTGCAATACCGTCCTCGTGTGGAATGTTGGTATAAAGGGATTCAACATCTATTGTAGCCAGGATAGCACCCTCTGGGATTGGACCCATGGCAGTCAATTTGTTAAGAAGGTCAGTGGTGTCCTGGATGTAGCTGGCTGTATTCCTTACCATGGGTTTAAGAATGTTTTCTACCCAGCCAGATATCTTTTCTGTTAGTGTCCCCAAACCAGAGATGATGAGTTGACCTGGGTTTCCTTCTTTGTGTATTTTTGGTAAGATGTAGAAGGTGCCTATTTTAGCATTAGCTGGTAATAATGTAAGTATGTTAGTTGATACTGAGGAAAGATCATTAAGCATATTCTTCAATTCCCTTGAGTATTACAGCGTGGGGTTTGTTTCTAGTCTTTTGTAGTAGATGTTGTTGGAGAGCTGTCTGTTTGCTTCTTGAACATAGGTGGATTTATCCAAAATCACTACAGCTCCTCCTTTGTCAGCTGGTTTAATTACTATGTTGTCATTGCTTTTAAGGTTCAGTATTGCTTTCCTTTCTTGAGTGTTGAGGTTGTAGCGTGTCTGTATTTGTTTGTCCAGTATCTCCAATTTGATTCTTTTCCTGAAGTTGTCAATATATTCTTCTAATTTCTTGTTCCGCCCTGATTTTGGTGTCCAGGTACTGCTCTTTTTGGTTTTGCTATTTGTAGGTTCGGTGTTTTCAAATGATGAATATTTAGGTCTGTTATGAAAAAATTCCTTTAGTCTTATCCTCCGAACAAATTCTTCCAATCTCACTACAAAATTCTGTTTCATCAAATCTTTTGGTGGGGCAAAAAGTGAGTCCTTTAGATAGAACAGCTAATTCAGTCTTGCTTGGGTTATAGCTGGACAAGTTAACCACAGGTAAAAGTTTGGCAGTTTTAGGCTCTGAATGGGGTTCACTTGTATCATTCTCCAGAATGTTTGCAGCTTTGAGTCTAAGGCTGTCGAGTTTCTTTTTCTTGTTTTGAATGAAACGGTGCTGTAATTGTTTGTAGAATTTCTGTAATGTAGATTTAAGGCTTTCTGATGATGGTCCTTGCATTGTAGAATAGAGTAAATGTAGATTATCTTGGGTAATTCTCTTCTTGCTGTAACAAACCTTAATGAGACGATTCCTGATCCTTTCCGCTGTTCTGTAGCAGAGTTGCTGTGAAAAATGGGTGTTGAAGGTATGCTGAATTGGGTTTCTGATAGTAATACCTTTTGGGATCAGATTTTCTTTCTTGCACTTTGATAGAAAAAAGATGTCACTGTCCAGTTGTGCCAATTTCTTCAGTAGGGTTTTACATTCCAAATGTGTGCGGTACATGCATGATAATAGTAGTAAAAATGTTTCTGTACCGTGTTAGCCAAACAATATATGTAGGTAGAAAAAAACAAAGTCTTGTAAAAGTAATACCTTTTAATGGCTAACTGATAAAGTTAAATAATGCAAGCTTTCTGGGATCTAGTCCCCTTCTTCAGGCATATTTCTAGATGTTAGCTGTAGTAAAACACTGATGCAGGGAAGCTGCATGAAGATGGCAGTTGTACTGGTTGCTGTTTAGCAGTTAGATGTCAGGTGATCAGCAGGCTGGAGCCAGTGAGCTTATGCAAGCAAACATGAAATCTAGCAGGTTTCTAAAGATAGTGAAGCCAAGTCAATCATGTTACATAAGGAGTCATGAATCCCATTCCACAATTTAAACCTTCTGTTAATGTCTTGAACATTTTCATAAATTTGTACTCAGAAATCTTTCTTGCTTGTTCATTTTTGAAGTTACCCTTAAGAACAAGTACTTTGAGATCTTGCATGCTGTGTCCTGGTTCGCAGAAGTGTTGGCCCACTGGTGTGTCCATTTTACCCTCATTGATTTTAAAGCGGTGATGGTTCATTCTTGTGCGCAGTTTTTGTTCTGTTTCTCCTATATAGATTCCTCTTGAGGGGCATTTCATGCAGCGTATCATGTATACAACATTGGATGACTCGCAGGAAAATTGGTCTGATATTTGATGATATTTCTGTGAGTTTGGTATTTGTATTTGGCTTGTGCACAAGATATAAGGGCAGGTCTCACACCTTGCGTTATTGCAGGGTAATGTGCCTGGAGTTTCTGGTGTAGATAATGCACTTCTGATAATCTTTTGTCTCAAATTGGGAGGTTGTCTGAAAGCAAGCATTGGTAAATCAGGAAAAACTTCTTTCAGGCAATTGTCTTTATGAAGTATCGGTTGCAGGGCTTTCGATATCTCCCTCAGTGTCTATAATCTTGGGTTGTAGGTGACCACTATTGGGACTCTGTTGTTTTCAGTCTTTGGGGTGTACTTCAATAGTTCCTCTCTAGATTTTAAAGTTGCTCTGTGTATTTGATCATCAACAATTGGTGGATAACTCTAATACAAAAAAGTTTTACAAGTACATCAACTCTAAAAAAGAAAAAGAAAAGGCAGACTGTATTAGACTTTGGGATTCTAATTATGCCATGCCTTGTAAAGTTTTTTTTTCTTCCTCTGGATCATCAGGTATATGTGGGGGTACAGGCTAGTGTCGTTGCTTATTTTCTGGTTGAACTCGATGGACGTATGTCTTTTTTCCAACCCAAATAACTATATAACATCAAATTCCTGTATTAACAGGCTACAATGTATCAGGGACAGCACACGTGTCAGAGAACCTCTAGCATCCCTTGCAGGCTGATGCATTTCACAGTGGACAGTATGTGGGTAGAGGTCACATGTTCCTTTACAAAGCAGGTAACTGGCTGCTATATCATAAGAAGGAAGGATTCTTCATGCACTTTACCCACTCACCATTGAGTGAACATACAGCTGGTTCCATTGAAAGAAACTGGACTCTTTTGCAGTCAGACCCCTTGATAAAGGATACATGTACAATACCTCCATGTATTTCTTTCAAAAGATGTAAGAACTTACGAGACTACCTAGTAAGGACGGAGTTTAAGAAGCCCCAGGCGAGGACCTGGTTGAATAAGACCAAGTTGATAGGTAACTATAGGTGTGGCACTTGTATACATTGTCATCAGTTACAGAGTGGAAACCAGTTTTTTTCATCTCGGACAACGATACAAAATTAACCACTTCTTCAATTGTAGGACAGAAATAGTGGCCTAAATGGTAGTTTTTCCATGTACTATCATTTATATTAGAAAGACAACAAGGCCAATGAAAGAAAGATTTCATGAACATTATAAATCCATCACAAATGGCAAGGGGGCAAAAAGATTGATCAAACATATTAGGGACAAGAATGAATCTGACCCAGAATGCCTTAAACAATCAACAAGAATGTGAAATTGTTACAAATTATGAGTAGGTGGATTTTAAGATTGCAGGCAGATGGCCCAATGGGGTTAAATGACCGAATAGAGGAAGACTTGGCCAGAGTGGAAAGAATTGAGGTCGTTCCCACCTTGCCGAGATTGATTGGAATTAGTTGGACTGAAGTGGGTCCCCTATTGGGCAATAACAAGCTTTGGGAAGCAAAATAGTTTGTACAAAGTTTAATCAATATTGCTAATTTTGTTTTTAAAGTATTTTACATGTTATGCTGTATTTACTGCATATTCTTACATGCTCCTCCTCTAGGATGTGATGCCTGAATATTTTATGGTGGTAACCATGCCATAACACCATTCTCTCGGTTCATTATAAGAAATACCTGGATTAAACACTAGATGTCCCTATGGTACAATATTAACCACTTTACCCCCCGCGGTACGAATTTCTCCGTCCCTTCCCCCCCCCCCCCCCCCTAAAAAACCAAGGGCCGGAGAAATCCGTACCTCCCGCGCTACCGCCGCTGTCCGCGCTCCCGCTGCTCGTGCGTGCGCTCCCGCCGCTCGTGCACGCTGCCGCCCGCTCGCCTGGAGATCAATAAATGGGAAAATCCATTCCCGTTCGTTGATCTAAGCCCCTGCAATGATCTGCTGCTTTTATGAGAAACAGCGCAATCATTGTGATTTTCCCAGCCTCGTAGTGCTTCCTGTAAGCGTCCTTCTGGACGCTTACCAGAGATGATGAGTTGACCTGGGTTTCCTTCTTTGTGTATTTTTGGTAAGATGTAGAAGGTGCCTATTTTCGGATTATCTGGTATTAATGTAAGTATGTTAGTTGATACTGAGGAAAGATCATTAAGCATATTCTTCAATTCCCTTGAGTATTACAGTGTGGGGTTGGTTTCTAGTCTTTTGTAGTAGGTGTTGTTGGAGAGCTGTCTGTTTGCTTCTTGAACATAGGTGGATTTATCCAAAATCACTACAGCTCCTCCTTTGTCAGCTGGTTTAATTACTATGTTGTTATTGCTTTTAAGGTTCAGTATTGCTTTCCTTTCTTGAGTGTTGAGGTTGTAGCGTGTCTGTATTTGTTTGTCCAGTATCTCCAATTTGATTCTTTTCCTGAAGTTGTCAATATATTCTTCTAATTTCTTGTTCCCCCCTGATTTTGGTGTCCAGGTACTGCTCTTTTTGGTTTTGCTATTTGTAGGTTCGGTGTTTTCAAATGATGAATATTTAGGTCTGTTTTGAAAAAATTTCTTTTAGTCTTATCCTCCGAAAAAAATTCTTCCAATCTCACTACAAAATTCTGTTTCATCAAATCTTTTGGTGGGGCAAAAAGTGAGTCCTTTAGATAGAACAGCTAATTCAGTCTTGCTTGGGTTATAGCTGGACAAGTTAACCACAGGTAAAAGTTTGGCAGTTTTAGGCTCTGAATGGGGTTCACTTGTATCATTCTCCAGAATGTTTGCAGCTTTGAGTCTAAGGCTGTCGAGTTTCTTTTTCTTGTTTTGAATGAAACGGTGCTGTAATTGTTTGTAGAATTTCTGTAATGTAGATTTAAGGCTTTCTGATGATGGTCCTTGCATTGTAGAATAGAGTAAATGTAGATTATCTTGGGTAATTCTCTTCTTGCTGTAACAAACCTTAATGAGATGATTCCTGATCCTTTCCGCTGTTCTGTAGCAGAGTTGCTGTGAAAAATGGGTGTTGAAGGTATGCTGAATTGGGTTTCTGATAGTAATACCTTTTGGGATCAGATTTTCTTTCTTGCACTTTGATAGAAAAAAGATGTCACTGTCCAGTTGTGCCAATTTCTTCAGTAGGGTTTTACATTCCAAATGTGTGCGGTACATTACGGTATCTTGCATGATGATAGTAGTAAAAATGTTTCTGTACCGTGTTAGCCAAACAATATATGTAGGTAGAAAAAAACAAAGTCTTGTAAAAGTAACACCTTTTAATGGCTACGTGATAAAGTTAAATAATGCAAGCTTTCTGGGATCTAGTCCCCTTCTTCAGGCATATTTCCAGATGTTGGCTGTAGTAAAACACTGATGCAGGGAAATAGCAAACATGAAGATGGCAGTTGTGCTGGTTACTGTATAGCAGTTAGATGTCAGGTGATCAGCAGGATGGAGCCAGTGAGCTTATGCAAGCAAACATGAAATTTTAGCAGGTTTCTGAAGATCATGAAGCCAAGTCAATCATGTTACATAAGGAGTCATGAATCCCATTCCACAATTTAAACCTTCTGTTAATGTCTTGAACATTTTCATAAATTTGTACTCAGAAATCTTTCTTGCTTGTTCATTTTTAAAGTTACCCTTAAGAATAAGTACTTTTAGATCTTGCATGCTGTGTCCTGGTTCGCAGAAGTGTTGGCCCACTGGTGTGTCCATTTTACCCTCATTAATTTTAAAGCGGTGATGGTTCATTCTTGTGCGCAGTTTTTGTTCTGTTTCTCTTATATAGATTCCTCTTGAGGGGCATTTCATGCAGCGTATCATGTATACAACATTGAATGACTCGCAGGAAAATTGGTCTGATATTTGATGATATTTCTGTGAGTTTGGTATTTGTATTTGGCTTGTGCACAAGATATAAGGGCAGGTCTCACACCTTGCGTTATTGCAAGGTAATGTGCCTGGAGTTTCTGGTGTAGATAATGCACTTCTGATAATCATTTGTCTCAAATTGGGAGGTTGTCTGAAAGCAAGCATTGGTAAATCAGGAAAAACTTCTTTCAGGCGTTTGTCTTTGTGAAGTATCGGTTGCAGGGCTTTCGATATCTCCCTCAGTGTCTATAATCTTGGGTTGTAGGTGACCACTATTGGGACTCTGTTGTTTTCAGTCTTTGGGATGTATTTCAATAGTTCCTCTCTAGATTTTAAAGTTGCTCTGTGTATTTGATCATCAACGATTGCTGGATAACTCTAATACAAAAAAGTTTTACAAGTACATCAACTCTAAAAAAGAAAAAGAAAAGGCAGACTGTATTAGACTTTGGGGCCTAATTAGGCCATGCCTTGTAAAGGTTTTTTTGCTTCCTCTGGATCATCAGGTATATGTGGGGGTACAGGCTAGTGTCGTTGCTTATTTTCTGGTTGAACTCGATGGACGTATGTCTTTTTTCCAACCCAAATAACTATATAACATCAAATTCCTGTATTAACAGGCTACAATGTATCAGGGACAGCACACGTGTCAGAGAACCTCTAGCATCCCTTGCAGGCTGATGCATTTCACAGTGGACAGTATGTGGGTAGAGGTCACATGTTCCTTTACAAAGCAGGTAACTGGCTGCTATATCATAAGAAGGAAGGATTCTTCATGCACTTTACCCACTCACCATTGAGTGAACATACAGCTGGTTCCATTGAAAGAAACTGGACTCTTTTGCAGTCAGACCCCTTGATAAAGGATACATGTACAATACCTCCATGTATTTCTTTCAAAAGATGTAAGAACTTACGAGACTACCTAGTAAGGGCGGAGTTTAAGAAGCCCCAGGCGAGGACCTGGTTGAATAAGACCAAGTTGATAGGTAACTATAGGTGTGGCACTTGTATACATTGTCATCAGTTACAGAGTGGAAACCAGTTTTTTTCATCTCGGACAACGATACAAAATTAACCACTTCTTCAATTGTAGGACAGAAATAGTGGCCTAAATGGTAGTTTTTCCATGTACTATCATTTATATTAGAAAGACAACAAGGCCAATGAAAGAAAGATTTCATGAACATTATAAATCCATCACAAATGGCAAGGGGGCAAAAAGATTGATCGAACATATTAGGGACAAGAATGAATCTGACCCAGAATGCCTTAAACAATCAACAAGAATGTGAAATTGTTACAAATTATGAGTAGGTGGATTTTAAGATTGCAGGCAGATGGCCCAATGGGGTTAAATGGATAGAGGAAGACTTGGCCAGTGTGGAAAGAATTGAGGTCGTTCCCACCTTGCCGAGATTGATTGGAATTAGTTGGACTGAAGTGGGCCCCCTATTAGGCAATAACAAGCTTTGGGAAGCAATATAGTTTGTACAAACTTTAATCAATATTGCTAATTTTGTTTTTAAAGTATTTTACATGTTATGCTGTATTTACTGCATATTCTTACATGCTCCTCCTCTAGGATGTGATGCCTGAATAGTTTATGGTGGTAATCATGCCATAACACCATTCTCTCGGTTCATTATAAGAAATACCTGGATTAAACACTAGATGTCCCTATGGTACAATATTAACCACTTTACCCCCCGCGGTCCGAATTTCTCCGTCCCTTTCCCCCCTCCCCCCCCAAAAAAAACCCAAGGGCCGGAGAAATCCGTACCTCCCGCGCTACCGCCACTGTCCGCGCTCCCGCCGCTGTCCGCGCTCCCGCCGCTCGTGCGTGCGCTCCCGCTGCTCGTGCGTGCGCTCCCGCGTGCGCTCCCGCTGCTCGTGCACGCTGCCGCCCGCTCGCCTGGAGATCAATGAATGGGAAAATCCATTCTCGTTCGTTGATCTAAGCCCCTGCAATGATCTGCTGCTTTTATGAGAAACAGCGCGATCATTGTGATTTTCCCAGCCTCGTAGTGCTTACTGTAAGCGTCCTTCTGGACGCTTACAGGTTGCATGAACACAAATAGTAAAACTACACCCTAAAGCATTTTACATATACACATACATTAGTTTTACACAATAAATTAACTCATTACCTCCCACACTCCCCAATTTTTTTTTTTTTTTGTAATAAAAAAAAAATACAATAAAAAAACAAACATAAATAGTTACCTTAGGGACTGAACTTTTTAAATATTTATGTCAAGAGGGTATAACACTGTTACTTTATAAACTACGGGCTTGTAATTAGGGATGGATGCAAAACTGAAAAAAATGCACCTTTATTTCCAAATAAAATATTGGCGCCAAACATTGTGATAGGGACATAATTTAAACGGTTTTATAACCGGGACAAATGGGCAAATACATTTCATGAGTTTTAATTACAGTAGCATGCATTATTTAAAAACTATAATGGCCGAAAACTGAAAAATAATTTTTCCCAAATTTTTTCCTATTTTCCATTAAAACACATTTAGAATAAAATAATTCTTGGCATAATGTCCCACCTAAAGAAAGCCTAATTGGTAGCGGAAAAAAACAAGATATAGTTCATTTCATTGCGATAAGTAAAAGTTATAGACGAATGAATGGACGGAGCACTGAAAGGAGAAAATTGCTCGGGTGTTCAAGGTGTAAAACCCCTCAGTGGTGAAGTGGTTAAGTTGGGTATGAAGAGTCCTATAAGAAGTGTTGGTAATTTAAGGGTAGTACTAAGAGTGGCCACAAGATATCCCCCTGTCTATGGAATAGTAGACCTATTATGTTTGTGGAGATATAAACACCTGTTGAGTTAGAACGCGGAAGTTCAATGTTGCGCTCCATCGCCTGTAGCGCGTAAGGATGGCGAGGAAGTTATCCATGTATATGCGACTATTTCGGCACACAAATTGTATATTGACATATAGGGCGGGTTGGAATGTGGAAGTTGATCCGCTTTCCACCCGATGAGGTGAAGCGTAAGTGACATGAGCAGCGTGACAGGAAGTAGAGGAATGGTGCGAACGCTGATTAAACACAGACGGGAACATTGAAGTGGCCCTTTGAGGATTGGCTGAGCATTCAGGTAAAGGGAGGGGCATAAAGTATATATGCAGTGGGTGCGGACTACATGGGCATTAAGTCTTGATAAAGCCCCGATGGGGGGGGGGGGCGAAACGATCATCGTCCACATCTGCTCCGCACCTCTCACTGACCTGTACCACCAAGCTGCAGCACTTATCTTGGGACTTGAAAAGTATTGTTTTTTTCACAACTCTTTTACTGCCTGAATGTTTATACTGTTTTTTAAGAAAAGATTGAATTAAAGCATTGACATTTTTTTATATATAATGGCGAGATGCTCCTGGATTTTTTGCTTCTTAAATCTAAAGCTTTACCATATCAGATATGTTAGAAAATTGAAATTATTTGTTAATTTCAAGTTTTTATTCAGCACGAGGACCACCATGAACAAGATTAACAACACAAATTCATATAACATCTACAACCAACAAGTTTCCACCTATCCACCTAGTCGGCTCTCAAGTATACCTAGGTGTTACTGAAGTGCGGGGACCCGGTAGCGGCGACAGAGAAGACTGAGGATAGCGACGCGGGAGCAATCCATGCATATGGGGCTGGAGGAAGCTGAGTCCCTTTGAGTCAAACATCTGTTCTGCATGCTTGTTTAGGGTCTATGACTTAAAGGGACTCTGACCTCTAAATAAAAACAAAATTGGTACTCACCTGGGGCTTTTTGCATCCCACTGTAGGTCGGGAGGTCCCTTGGCGTCCATTCGGATGTTCTCCCATGTCTGGTCAGAAATGGCTCCCGGCGACACTAGGCCCGAGTGTCAGGCTCCTTCTTCCTCAAACATCACGTCTGTCGTCACCACGCCGGCCGCCTCGCGTCATCATGGCGGCCGGCATGACAGTACTGGATGCGCTATTAAACCGTGATATAAGTGATATCGACTGAGTAATCTCCTTTTCTGCTTAGAGCAAACCCTGCATATTTTCTGCGGATATTCTTTGCAGGCGGTAGGTGGAATTTTTACTGGGTAATGTTTCCCGGAAAGTCTGGCAACTGCATCACTACTTGTACTTGGGCCTTTATCTGATGGTTCCAGCAGTGCGATAACTATGGTCTCCAGGAAAGACTTATAGGTACCACTGTTTGTGGACTTTTTGTAGAGTATCCAAGAATGAACTATGCCCACTTGTATTAAATAAATTACTACCTTTTTATACTAGTACTTTGATTTATGTAAGGCCAAAGTAGAAATTAGCCGCTCACCAGCAGATAGTATGTGATGTGCCTGGATATGGGACTGACAGCCAACAGTTCCAAACGTATGAAGATAAAGTTGAATCCGGCACCATCAATTATATGCTCTTTAACTTTGTTGACAGATAACTGACAATATGTACAAGGTTTCGGAGGACGAACCTCCTTTCTCAAGTTCAGTCAGCATCTAACATATACAACAGTCACTTCTTCTTATATATTCACTTAATTCAAACATGACCAATCAGCTGAGCTTGTCGCATTTTAGCGACCAATCCCCTACCATCCGCCAAGCGGACCTTATGGGGAACTTCTCATTTATATGCATCAAGCTGTGTCTCCAATTGGAGAACCGTAGGAGCGGCTATGCGCATCAAGACAAGTGGCCGCTCCGCTCAGTCACCCCTCCAAGCGCCGACCAATAGGGAGAGAGCCTCCTGTTGTCATGACGCCAGGCCACGCCCTCAGTGAGAGCGGACCTGACGGGAGACTTCCATCCCTAAGGGCGGAGTAATTCCGCCCTCCTGACAGCGCTACACGTCAGCAAAGATTTATGTAAGGCCAGGCGTAACTGTACTAGGCGGTCGTTGAAGTCTACACCTCCCATGTACTGGTTGTACTCGTGGATACATAATGGCTTCTGTACACCATCTGTCCTGGTCGGTGCGTTTGCTGCTGCATGTACACATCCCTTTTGTCCTTATATTTCGCCGCCAGCATTTAATCGCTGCCACGATATTGTGACTCCCCTCTTTCAAGGCGCTTGTTGACTAGCGTCTGTGGGAATTCTTTACGGTTCAATCTCATTGTACCACAAGCAGGGGTTTTCAGGCTGAACAGATGTTTAAAAAGGGGTATACTCGTGTAGAAGTTGTCTAGGTAGAGATTATAGCCATTATTTAGCAATGGGGTAATTAAGTCCTACACCAGTTTCCTATCTGTGCCGATGTAATCTGGGCACCCAGGGGGCTTTTATTGGCTGTCCTTCCCCTCATAAATCCTGAATGACCAGGTATAGCCACTGGTGCTTTCACAAAGCTTGTACATTTTGACACCATACCTCATGTGTTTAGTTGCTATGTACTGCTTTATGGCCAGACGTCCGGTGAAATATATGAGGGATTCATCGATGGAAATATGTTTTTTAGGTGTGTATAGCTTCGAAAATGTTTGGGAAACATAATTGATGAGGGGCCAGATTTTATAAAGCCGATCAAGATTTGGGCTGCTCCTGGGTACACACTGGACGTTACCATTAAAATGGAGGGATCACATTATTGTCAGAAAACATAGTGCATGAGAAAATGCCCATGTGATGGATGGAGACCTTGCTCCAGTAGTCTTTATAATGATGTTTTATGGTAACGCCCATATTCAGGAAAAGCCCTAAAACATTTTCTACATTGGGGGATTGTGGTGGGCTTCCAGTGACCGGGCCTTGCATGACTGGACCCTGGGTGATCAGTGATGTGCTGCTGAGCATACAAATTCGTTTGCTTCACAATCATCCCCAAAAGCTCATCCGATATTATCAGCTGAAAGAAATCCATTGGGGAGAAATTTGAGGTGTCTATGGATATTCCTGCCTGGGCGGTAAATGGTGGTTGAACAACTGCATCCGAACTGGCGGGTGACCACACAGGACTCGCCATGTCCTCTGGTATCAATGTGTAGCGGCGGCGGCGTTCTGCAGGCGGTACTCTGCTCTCTTCGCAGTGTGTCTGGCTGGCTGTCATGACAGTCTCTCTCTGCCTCCCGCTGCTGTTTGGTTGGGGAGAGGACTGATCCTCAATTTCTGAATCAGCGGATATGGTGTCGCTGTCGACGACTGGCTCAAACTCCGAGTCAGAGTTGTCCACCTCCACGCTGCTTTCATCAGACAGGCACATAAGTTCATACGCCTGCTGAAGAGAGTACGTCCTCTTCTCCATTTCTGCCTTTTTGCGAAACGGAAGTAGACACACAAACTGTATATGGGTATGGCGTCTATATACAGTCACTTTACACAGCACTATATACAGTATGCAATGCTATATATACTACACTATATATACATTCCTCTCTACACTACACTATGTATACACTATATATACACTCCTCTCTACACTACACTATGTATACAGTATATATACACTCCTCTTTACACTATGTATACGGTATATATATATATATATATATATATATATATATATATATATATATATATATATATATATATATATATATACACTCCTCTTTACACTATGTATACAGTATATATACACTCTTCTCCACACTACACCATATATACACTCCTCTCTACATCTACTCCTATATAATCCTATATACACTACTCTCTACACCTACTATATACAGCGCCAGATTTGTACTTTTTAGCGCCCAAGGCCACTGTCACCAGCTGCCCCCTTCAGTATAGATAGTGAGATGACCCCTCCCCCTTCCCTCTAGTATAGGTATCCTGATATTGGCCATTGCCAATTGTCTTTTTGCTGAAAGCCTATTTTACAAATCGTTGAAAATACCTGTGATTACTTATGCAAATGAGGAGCATCCTGCAGAGACCTCCTTTTTTAAGAAATTTGTAACTGTGTCAAATAAAGATTTTGGATATTTTTGTATCAAGATTTTGTGCTTTATGTCCACATTATAGTCCTTTCTACAAACTAAGTGAATTTTTTGAGGTGAGGTGGATCACATCAAAAAGGACCAAAAGGTTTTTTAGTCTTTTTCCTACATAAATATTAAAAGGACATTATCCCAATTATAATATCTCTAATACTCTCATCCACAGACCCTCAACAGGCGTACAGATCAGGTGCTCAGACTGAAGTCAGACTGGATTAGCTGCATGCTTGTTTCAGGTGTGTGATTCAGCCACTACTGCAGCCAAAGAGATCAGCAGGACTGCCAGGCAACTGGTATTGTTTAAAAAGAAACATCCATATCCCTCTCAGTTTAGGTTCCCTTTAAACAGTCTCAGTCCCATCTGCATTAGCCATGTTCCCTTGGATGAACAGTGCCATGAGGGAGATTTGTGGTGCACGAGAGAACACACTGGGCATGCTCAGACCTCATGTGTGCTTGTGCATGCCTCAATGACTCACGCTCATATTTAATAGAAAAGGGAATCATCCCCAGTAAAAAGATCCAGCGAAGAAAAGCACAAATGCCTTGGATGATATCCGGAGGAGATGAGGGATCAGGTAATATGGTTTTTGTACAGTTTACAAAGTCACGGGTTTGCTTTCATGAAAGTACAGGTTTTAGGCTGGGTGACATCATCATTGGGGGCGGGGAAACTGACTTGAGCCCATTACAGGGGTCTCCATAGCTACGTCATCTAACTGCTTATGCTCTGTGGCCAGGAGTCTATAGAGCTTTCTGTGCAATTGTGTGAACCTTAACCACTTTGCATCCAGACTTCGTTTCCCACTGATGGACCAGATCAGTTTTGACAGTTTAGCTGTGTCCCTATTTAATCAGAAATAACTTTATCCCTACTTAGGACACAGAAATGAAATATATATTGTTTTTTTTTCAAGACAAAATAGGCTTTCATTGTATGCCATTTTTTCCCTTGAAAAATTTTGTTTTCTATGAATTTTAATGGGAAAACATGGAGAAAAAAATAGAAAAAACACATTATTTCTTAGTATTAAGTTTAAAAATAAAAAGTGATACTGTAGATAAAAAACACAAATAGATTATTTTCCTGACTCTCACAATTTATGGGGAAGATATTTGATTCTGAAATAATGCTACAGTGTGTATTTTTCACTATGAACTGAGAAAATAAAAGTATTTTTAAATGGTAAAAATCAATCTCATTAACTCAGGAAACATACATTCCCGTTCACCAATTAGTGCTGCATCAGATAGTGCCAGAAATGTGCACAGGAGCAAGCCCAATCCTGCACAGCACTGCTTCTGCTACAAGATGTATATCTACTGACTCGTGGCTTAAATGAAGTCACAGAGGATATAGATATACTGTACTGTAGTGGTGGATAAAAGGAAACGGAATCTAGATCACTCTTTAAATGTGATACATTTATTTTATGAAATATAAAATGTTTGTCATATGATATTTGATTTCAAAAGCAGCTGTGGTGTGATTACACTAATGTATGAAAAGCATTATTTATTCTGCAGCGCAACTTATATTGAGCTGTGCGAGATAGAAATCCCTTTCCGCATGCTACATTCGGTAGTGATGCGTAGCGTGCACTCTTAACTTATGCGCAGTGCTTTCATAGTACTGGCTGCTCCTTCTAGTGCGAGATTCGACGTAGCTTTAATACACTTTGGCTCAAAATGCTGCCGTTCATGCAGCGCATGCTATGTACGGCCTTTCTGTAAGCCTGCCTGAACCACCTTTGACGCTAACAGCAGCGCGGTTCTAGGATACTGGTGGTTCTGGGTTGGGCAATGGTCCTGTGTGCATATAAGTGCCAGGACCATTGCCCAATCCAGAACCACCAGTATCCTAGAACCGCGCTGCTATTGGTGCAGAAGGTGGATCAGGGCTGACTTTTATATAAGAATGTAACCATGTGGTGGGTGGCATGCGGCTGTACGGAGGGTCCTGTACGTTTGCAGCTGGTTGATGCCATCATCATAGTCACAATAAAGTAAAATAAGTTGTTGTTCCAAAGTAAGGTTTATTTATTCCAATATAAGGATGATAGCCAATGTTTCAGAGCCACCTGGGCCCCATTATCAAAGCCCCATTAACAAATGAGTGAGTAATGTGCGGTGAATGCAACATGCATGCAGATGGTAAACATATTAGCCTGATAATCATGAGATTTAAACAGATTTCTCATCTCTTCCCCGCCCTAGACATTATTCTCCTTGATAGAGAGGCCCAAGTGGTTCCCGAAAGTTTGACTGCCATCTTTATGTCGGAATGAATTACTCTTCACTTGGAGAGAAGACTTTTACGTTACACCCAGAGACATGAGATGGCAGCCAGACGACCACCAGAAGCCAGATAGACTTGCTTTCCTTCACATATGTATGTATGATGCTATGTAAAGAATGCTACTTTTATATTTATTTATGAATTTGTGTATATCAGAAAAATGAATAATGAGCCGGCTTTAGCCCTCTTATCACCCTTCAGAACATTCATAGACACCCTGGTTAAAGTGTGAGGATATCTACTGCATGTGGTAACCAGTGGTGTGTATCCTATCAGTGTCCAGCAGAGATCGCAGCATGGGATTCTGGGTAGTAATGTATTTCTAGGGATCATTTCCAGCATCCTTCTGCCTCATGCCAACCTCGCGATAATCCTTTTCTTCCATAGAGATAGTCTTTGCTTTGTCATCTTGTGTCTTACCCTAAAATTTGTAGAAAAAGAAACTGGTTATAGTTATAGGTGTGCTGCAATACACACCTACCTGTAAGGAATAAGAGCAGCAGGGGTTAGAGGTAACTAAAACCTTTCATAAAAGACCCTTTAAAAATTAAAGGAGAATTACAGAGAGCAAATACCCCCCCCCCCCCCCCCACACACACACACACTGCAGCATTGGCCTCCCTTCCCCCAGCAGATTACTTTTGATCGACTGCCATCTAGTGTGATGTCTTCTGCTTCCATATAACATCGGAGTGGTTAATTTTCTATTGTTAGCTATATCCAATTATTTTGTAGAATCAGGAAACAAGGTTCTCATATCTCTAGTGTACACTGACCTCTGCATTCATCAATCAATCAGAAATACCAGCTATGATTTGATATTCCGCAGAGATCTTAAAGGGATACTGTAGGGGGGGTCGGGGGAAAATTAGCTGAACTTACCCGGGGCTTCTAATGGTCCCCCGCAGACATCCTGTGTTGGCGCAGCCACTCCCCAATGCTCCGGCCCGCCTCCGGTTCACTTCTGGAATTTCTGACTTTAAAGTCAGAAAACCACTGCGCCTGCGTTGCCGTGTCCTCGCTCCCGCTGATGCCACCAAGAGTGTACTGTGCAGACACAGACCATATTGGGCCTGCGCTGTGCGCTCTTGATGACATAAAGCGGGATTGAGGACACGGCAACGCAGGCGCAGTGGTTTTCTGACTTTAAAGTCTGAAATTCCAGAAGTGAACCGGAGGCGGGGCCGGAGTATCGGTGAGTGGCTGCACGGGCACAGGATGTCTGCGGGGGATTATTAGAAGCCCCGGGTAAGTTCAGCTCATTTTCCCCCGACCCCCCTACAGTATCCCTTTAAAGTGGTATAAAACCCTGACATAATATTCAATAAAAACATGTTTTCCTATTTTTGTATGCCACACGGTTATCATATTTGCTTTTGTGCATAAGTATTATTATTCATTTAGAAATTATACGTTCCCAAAGTCCACTTTTTTGATCTGAAAGCTGACTTTTAATTATCTTCTAACCTAAGCAGAAATGCTTTCTGATGCCTTCTGATTGTCTCACTGTCTGCAGGAGAGTCTGCAGTGTCAGTGAAGGGTTTGTTTACATTTCTCAATTGATACAATTAAACACAAGATAACATTATCTCCAGTTCTGATTCCTCCAGCTTTCCCTGCAGCAGAGCTTCTAAGGCCTGTGCTTAACCCTTTGAATGCTGTTTTAGTAAAAAAAAATGCTGGTTGTATATAATATGCTGTAAATAATCTATTAAAGTGGAATGAAACCCAGCATTTCTTGTTTGCTCTAAGTTCAGGTTTTCTATCACTTATGTGTTTTCCAGTCCAGTAGTCACTTAGTAAATCAGGCCAGATACTCACTTTAGAGCGTTTCTTCCGAATCCACAGAGCAAACTGGATAACAGCAAGAACCACGGCCAGAAGCAGCAGGAATGGTATCAAAATCCAAAGTAACAGTGGTCTGCATAACAAGAAGACACAAGATAGAGGCTGCACATTTGAAAATACTATCTATCTACTTATAGCCCTATACTTCTATAAAGCAGTTGGTTTGCTTTCTTGGTGACTTGATGAGGGCATAGCCTATCACCCCATCTGTTCTGACTCGGCTATGCTGGCAGTGAGTGTAGATATTACTGAGACAGCTTACTCTGTGTGTGTGACTGACCTGTAATAGTATGGCTCACTCCTTACAGTCTCATCAGACAGCTTAACTCGATCAAATTGACACGAAGAAAGGTCTAAGTGTTTATTCTTCACACTCCAGATCTTGTAAGTGAACAATTCAATAGGTAAAAGACGATACTTTGACCAGGTACAGAGAGACTTCTGCATACAATCATGTACTGGCATAAAATGGCTCCTCACAGCAGAGTGGGAGGAGTTAAGCATCACAAGTCTAACTACAAGAGCTGAGAAGGGAAAATTATACAGTACAATAAATCTCTGCATTAGCAAACAACGATAATGGACAGTAGGGGGCAGCAGAGTGTCAACACAGATGAATGAAAATAAATCACAAAGTCGTGGGACATGACACTCCCCGCCTGAAATCTTTTAGATTTCACAATACACAAAGTATTATTACACTAAAGTTCTTGGAATAACTGTCCAATCCATGGGTCTGGTGATCTGAAAAACAAGAAACATAACACAATGCAATGGTAAACAGCACCAACTATAAGGTCTACGGCGAAAACTTGAGGCCAATAGTCAACAAATACTTTGAAGAAACCCATCTTCGGGCTGGGGAAGCCTCACATGGCCAAACTTCCACCACCCCATTGTAATCCAAGTGGAAAAGTATACAAGTGTTCAAGGAAAGTCATGACATAGTCTTTGGCATTAAGCTCCCCGCCGTTATGTATGCGGAGACAAAGTTCCTTTATGTAATTTCTTCCCTTGGCAAAGGAGGCACCAATTCTGTAACAGGTTGGGATGAGCTTCGCTCTGAGCGTAGGAAATATTGTAGGCTCCTGAGTTCCTGAAGTAGACCACTGCTGCTATGATTTCAATCGATGCATTAGGTGAGATGTGGACTTCCCTTCTGGTAAGAGCTGTTAGGGAGCTGATAGCATAACAGAACGGGACCTGGATTTGCTGTAATGCCTCCAGAGATTTCTTCCATGTCTCTGATCGTTGTTTCCAATTGGGTAATGAAGTGTCCCAGTCTATATTTTCTACAATGAACTGACCAAGAAGTATCTTTCCTTGAGTGGTGACAGGGGTTATGAACTCGAGAGAGTCATAGTTGGTGTTCACTACAGACAGCAGTGCCCACTTGGAGAAGGGTTTTTCATAAGATAGCACCTGAAACTTGAAGGCATCAAGATTGATATCACAAAGGCTGCGCTGTGTGGGAGGAAAATCAGAGCTATGATCTCGGTCTTGCAAGTTAATTGCTTTGTCTTCAGGTAGGAAGATTTCCATTAATTTCTGGCTGTTTGAATCATCTTGAGCAAATTTACTGACCATGAGACTGAGAGCTTGTCTATGTTCCCTCTGAGGTATTTGTTTACTCTCTTCACTTGTTGAATGAATCACTGTTGATCCAAGGGTGTCATCCCAGGACAGAAAGGTGTTCACGTTACTATGTTGGTCATGCTGCCACTTGCTGCAGTTCAGCTTCTCCTTTTCCTGGTAACGGTGTGGGCATGGCTCAAGATAAGTGTTGCGACCATTTGGCAAGATGCAGGTCTTGAATGAGGAAACATTGGTATGCCTTTTCATGTTGTCTATGCAAACATTTCCTATGACAACCCACCCTAAGTCAAGGCGCTGGGAAAATGGAGCATCATCTGGACCATTTATTTGCTGGCACACCTTGTGCACCTTGAGGTTATCTCTGCCGAGCAAGAGCAAGATCTTTGCATTTTTGTCAAGGGTTGGTATTTCACTGGCTATAGGCCTTAAATGGGGATGATGAAGAACCGCTTCAGGAGTAGGAATTTCTTCTCTATTAAATGGAATCTGGTGACACTCCATGAGTGTTGGTAAGGCAAGCTCTAGATTGCCCTGAAGAGAAGATACCATCAGTCCACTGGTTCTTCTTCCAGAGACCTCTGTAATACCACTACAGGTTCCTAGGGTATAAGGATAAAGTTCTCCCTTTAGCTTGAAATGATCAAAGAGTTCTGACTTAGCTAGCGATTGATTACTCTGATCATCGAGAATAGCGTATACTCTTAGAGTCTTTTCTGGTTGGTCGCTGGGGTATACATTGACTAAACATATCTTCGCACAGGACTTGGCATGGAAATTATCACCACAGACCTCTGTGCATGAAGATGATACTGATGCGTGAGGTATTGTTTGACTGGCACTCTCCCCGCCATGCGCTGTCACTGTGGAAGAATCTGCAGGCTGTGTAAGATTGAGCTGAGATGGATGGAGTGCTTGTACATGGTCTTCACAGCCGCAGTCTTTGCACTTAATGGAAATTTTGCAGTCCTTGGCAAGGTGCTCAGTAGAAGCACAACATCTGAAACACACTCTAAATCTTTTAAGAAGCTCCTTGCGTTCTTGAAGTGGTTTCTTTCTGAAGCCAATACACTTTTTGAGGGCATGTGGTGCCTTGTGAATAGGACATAGGCAATTAGGGTCTTCAATCTTGTCACCCAGATTGCTTTCAACTGGAGTAGCTGAAGGTGTGGGGAGGATATCAGTCTTCTTTACTGATACTGGACATTTGCGGCTTGTATAGTCGGGATGAGAGCTGTCAGATTTAGCGGGAGGTGGACCAGGGGAATTGGGTTGACAGTAGGAGAAGCTTGGATCGTTCTTGATCTCTGCAATGTCTCTGATGAACTCACAGAAGTAAGAAAAAGGAGGAAAGGACACTTGATACTGTCTTTTGTACCTTGACCCTAATCCAGACCACTTCTCTTGAATATTGTACGGCAGCTTGGAGATAATGGGGTTCACTCCCTGAGATGTGTCCAGGTAACTGAGGCCTGGTAGGTGAGTGTCTTGCTTAGCCAGCTGAAGTTCTAGAAGGAGGTCGCTGAGCTCCTGAAATCTCAGGCTGTCTTTGCTGGATATGTTTGGAAAGTTCTTCAAACGTTTGAGCAAGGCATTTTCTATAACCTCAGGGCTGCCAAAGCTCTGCTCTAGTCGGTCCCAAGCAGCTTTGAGGCCTCCTGTAGGATTACAGAGGTGAACTGATCTGAGTCTCTTTACACATTCTGAAGATTGTGGGCCTAGCCACCGGATGAGAAGGTCTAGCTCTTCCGCTGCAGTGATGCCAAGGTCACTAATTGCACCTTTGAAGGCATACTTCCAGGCTCTATAATTCTCCGGCTGATCATCGAACTTTGTCAGGCTTGTCTTGGTAAGCTCCCGGTGAATCATAAACCTAGCAAACTCTGACATATCTGTTCTCTCTGACTTTGGGAATGAGTTTGCAGACTGAGTGGCATTGAATGCATTATTTGTGGTGTTGTGGCGAACAGATGCTGGGATGTAAGGGACTGCATAGGCATTCAGCTCAGGAGCTGGTTTAAAGTCCATAGGCCTAGTTGCATGTGAGTATGGGACTGCTGGGTTGGCAGGTATTTGACTTGCTGTCAAATAAGATTGTACATGAGCATTTAAGTGCTGAGCTTGCTGAGGCCAAGGGCCTTGGTTCACTGTGGCATATGAGGAAGGATCAGGATGGCAAGTAGGTAATGTACTGTTGTGATCTTCGGTATGAGGTGGGGCAGAAGAATTAACCTTCCGTTGCTCTTGAAGAATGTTTGTATTGCGAGGCACATCTAAACCAACCGACGGTTCACTTTGATGGTTCAGAACATAGTCTCTTGTTAGTTTAAGGGGATCCTCCTCTTGAATTTCGCTTAAAATTGTATTAACCTCATCGCACTCATTGGCAGCTTGCTCTAGAACCTTCAGCCTTGCCATTGCTGTGGCGTGCGCACATTGTTGTTCCAGGATCGCTATTTCTGCCTTTTTGCGAGCTGCATCAAATTCCATTTCTGCTTTTCTTTGTGCAAAAGCAGACTGTATTTTAAGGGCTTCTGAATCTGCACGTGCCTTTATAAGTTGCTCACTGATACTTGAATACTTTGATGATCGTGATTTCGATGATCGTGATTTCGATCGATATGACTGCTTGCTGGAAACAGATGTGTGAGATTGTGCTTTGCGAACTTGATTGATTTTGGCCTCTGCTTTAGACTGGATTTGTAATACTAGGCTTTCTATTTCAGAATTCAGGATTTGAAAACTTCTTAGGTCATTTAATGCATCTTCTGTATTTAGTCTTTGCAGAATCATAACGTAATTTTCACTTACATCTTTGTACTGTTGAAATCCTTTAGATAGCAGTCCTAGAGCTGATTCTAGGGATGACACATCATTTGTAAACTGAGATACTGAATTAGAGTGAGTCAGCACTTCTTCCCAGGAAGTTGTAACTTTTGATGAGAGACTTTGTCTAGAACTTTCTAGATTGTCTTTCACCTTCCAAGGTGGCTTAGTGAGCCTCTTTCCTGTGTCACTAGACTGCAGACTTGGATCTGTGCTTTCCTCTTGCACTGACTGGAGTTGTGCCTCACCCTCTGCAGACTCCTCTTGAGACATGGTGACAGGCAGCTAGAACAGAGCAGAGGGGAAAGGCCTGTTGCTGTGTGAGGTAGGTGAGCTGTGTCAGAGCTGCAGCTGTCCCTTTCACACACACCCTGATGATTTGGGCTGACACTGTTAGTGCCTTGGTAGTCTTTGACTGTATGCTGCTGGAGCTGTAACTGGCTTACAGCTCTGTGAGACAGTTTCTTCTGTAATGGCAAGCCGTCTTTTACTGTTCTGACTCGGCTATGCTGGCAGTGAGTGTAGATATTACTGAGACAGCTTACTCTGTGTGTGTGACTGACCTGTAATAGTATGGCTCACTCCTTACAGTCTCATCAGACAGCTTAACTCGATCAAATTGACACGAAGAAAGGTCTAAGTGTTTATTCTTCACACTCCAGATCTTGTAAGTGAACAATTCAATAGGTAAAAGACGATACTTTGACCAGGTACAGAGAGACTTCTGTATACAATCATGTACTGGCATAAAATGGCTCCTCACAGCAGAGTGGGAGGAGTTAAGCATCACAAGTCTAACTACAGGAGCTGAGAAGGGAAAATTATACAGTACAATAAATCTCTGCATTAGCAAACAACGATAATGGACAGTAGGGGGCAGCAGAGTGTCAACACAGATGAATGAAAATAAATCACAAAGTCGTGGGACATGACACCATCCTTCTCAAAAAACATCCCACATCTATTCCCCACCAAATCTAACATTATAACAAAAACGCAGGACTGCAATTAACGTGGAAAAATAAAGGCCAGAGCAGCCCTTAGTCTTTATTAAAACTTAACAATAGTGCAAAAATTTGGAGAACAAAACAAAAGGGTAGGTATCCGGAGGTACATGTAACACATATTAACAAAACGGGAATCCAGCTCTTAGCACCAGCCCCCAGCCGCGAACTCCGACTCAGGGACAGCTGTATTCCGCCCAAACAGTCTTTTTGAAGCCGTTGACCTTCTTCGGAGGTATACGCACCACGGCGCAACCCCACCTCTCAGTTCTTAACCCCCTCTGGATACCGAAACCCCCTCCACCCCGAGCTGGCAGGACACCTTATGCCTGCGCGGCCCACCACATACGCAGAGCTCTCTGAATTCCCTCACTGAGAGCCAGAGTCCACAGGTCTGTACCCACTGCATTAAGATGGACTCCGTCCAACCTCAAAAACCTGGACGTGTCCACCTCTAAATCTGAGTAACGCACGGCCACTCCACCATTACTCACTACAAAACGCGAAACCTCCTTGTTCAATTTTATCCGTGCCCTGTTAATCCTATCCACCGATCTCGCCTGCCTCCACCTGAGCCGGCCCACCACCTCAGACCAGACCACGATCATATCTGGGAAGCTAGATCTAAGCCTCAAAAAATCGAATTTTATATCCCTGGCAATACGCCGGGTCGATCGTGACGCCAAGTCATTCTCCCCGGCGTGTATAACTAAAATATCAGGTGGGCAATCCAGCCTGGCAAAGCTGTGGACCTCTGGAACCACTCGAGACCACAGCATACCGGGAACCCCGATCCATCATAAAAGAGCCTGGGCTCGAGACACGCCCAACTGGCGGCCCTCAGGCCTCGCTCCTGCCTGCCGAGCTCCCCAGGCAACATACGAATGGCCAAGGATCCAGACCAGGCAAGGTGAGGCGTCTGAAACACACAATAACAAAAGAAAAACGCATATCAAAAACTGAACCTATTCCCGGCACAATAATCACAAAAGATATGGCCTGACATAAGAAAGAAAGCGAGCTGACTCCCATCTGCCAATACGTTTTATCCAGGTATTATTTAAACCCCACCTTGCCGCCTCCGTAGCGGCCCCAATCTGAAAGGAATGGGATGCAAATCTAAGGGCATCAAAACCCAAAAGGCTAAGCAGTTTTCTAAAAACTGCCACAAATTGGAATCAGGACAAGGAGGATCCCCCCTCGTGGCATAAAACGGATAATCCTTGAGTGGATCTAACTTCCAAGAAGGACCTAACTGCCCCCCCTGGGCAGTCAGGGGAACCCTGCAGCGAGAAGAGGGCAACCAACCTGCCTTTTCCTAACTGATCGGTTTTTGACCTGCGAAGGTAAACTACCACCGAATCAGATACCACAGAGACGTCACCTGGTAGCAAACCCCCTTGCTTAACCTTGCTAGCACTGACTAACTCCCCTATCCGGAATGCACCGAAAAAGGCAAGCAAAAATGCAACAGCAAACAGACGAACTTTATGGGAGGACAGACATACATCAGCCAAATGCGCAAACATAGCAGACAAAATTGCAAACGACACAGGACGACGAGTGTCGCATACTGAAGTACCCGACCTATAGCCCCTCAGAGCTAAACGTACCCGAGAATCTTTTGTAATATCAGGAGCTCCTTGCATTTTAAACAAAAAGGCAAGAGCTGTAAGTTTTTTCGCTAAAGCCGAAGGTGACACACCCTCGGCCCCATTCTGTGCCATGAAATGGAACAAAACGCACAACCGATCCTCCGCCGAGTCACCAACGCCACTGTTCTGCAACATTTCTTTCCACTGGGCCCATACAGCCGTATACGCATTCCAAGTGGAGGACGATACTGACCGCTGCATCCACTCCTCTATCTTCTGAAAGGAATCGTCCACAAGGCCTCCGGGCAGCGAAGGCCCTGTTGCTCGGCTCCTCTTCGAAAACGATCCCACTGGAAACGAGAGAGGGCGTCAGCCACGTCGTTAGTCTGTCTTCACAATAATATGTTTGTCCATGCTGTGCATCTTCCTGGAACGGCTAACACCAGATGACGAAGCAGACGAACAGCAGTGGGGGAGGATGCCGAAACCCGGTTGATGGCCAATACAACACCCAGGTTATCACAATTCAACCTACTCCTCTTGTTGCGGAGACTACCACCCCACAATTCCACAGCCACTATAATGGGAAATAATTCCAATAACAACAGGTTTTTTGTAAAACCTGCCTAAACCCATTCACCTGGCCAAGGTTCTGCACTCCACTGACCCGCTAAGTAGGCCCCGTAGCCGCATGCACCCGAGGCGTCGGTAAACAGATCCAGGTCGAAATTATCAATAATCTCGTCCATCCATACCGAGCGCCCGTTGAAGTCGGCTAAAAAGGACAGCCACATTGTCAAATCCTCCCACATTTCACTGACCATGCAAATACGATGATGAGGAATTGAAACTCTAGCCGTGGCTGCCGCCAGTCGCCTGCAGAAAATGCGCCCCATGGGCATTATTCTACATGCAAAGTTCAGCTTGCCCAATAAAGACTGTAGCGCGCGCAAAGTAATCTTTTTCTTTGCCAGTGCCTCCGTTATCGTGCGTCGCAGATCCGCCACTTTATCGTCTGGTAAGCTACATTCCATGGCGACCGAATCGATCGTAATACCCAAAAATTTGATGGTTGTCTGAGGACCTTCAGTTTTTTCGCTAGCCAGCGGCACACCAAAAGATTCACAAACCTGCTGCATGGTTGCCAAAAGATACCCGCAATGTTGCGAATCCTTGGCACCCAGAAACAAAAAATCATCCAGATAATGAATGACCGACTTCAAACCCGAAACGTCTTTTACGACCCATTCCAGGAACGTACTAAAGGACTCGAAATATTGGCAAGAGATGGAGCAACCCATGGGGAGACACCGATCTACGAAAAAAACTGTCGTCCCAGAAACAACCAAGTAAATGAAAGCTGTCAGGATGTACTGGCAACAAACGGAATGCAGATTCGACATCCGTTTTTGCCAGCAACGCCCCTTGACCACAACGCCTCACCCATTTTACCGCTTCATCGAATGACGTATAAACCACGGATGATTGTCCTGGATCTATACCATCATTGACCGACGCCCCTTTCGGGTATGACAGATGATGTAGGAGACGAAAAGCGTTCGGTTCTTTTTTGGGTACTAAGCCCAGTGGGGAAACCACAAGGTCATCCAGCGGAGGTTCCCGAAATGGACCTGCCATGCGCCCCAACGAAACCTCCTTGGTCAATTTTTGAGAGATAACGTCAGGGTGCAGGGCCACCGACTTCAGATTGCGATAAGGAGGGGAAGAATTCGGATTACACTCACTGGAGATTACAAACCCGTCGTTAAAACCTCGAAAACAAAAAAGCGGCAGCGACCGAATCTGGGTATCTACTTAGGAACCGCTCCATCCCTTGTACCCTCACCGGAGTCATCCCTTTTTCCTGAAGACTCATTGGAACGTCCTTTACCCGTCTTTTAACATTTTGAGGCGGGGTGATTACCATTGCAGGACGAGCACTCATGCTTGAAGCGACACGAGCTCCTGAAACGGCAAGACCCCTCATTGTATTGCCAACACAGCCCCTTTTTTTTGCGGCCAGCTGTCCAGCGGAACCTGAACCACTGGCCCCACTCTGAAAGGGTTGGCTGCTACGACCCGACGGCATCGTCAATTCCATCCACAGCGTGATGTCTTTTTGATCCCAGCGTATCGCAGGACGCACCATCTTGCGTTGCCGGAATTGCTCATCGTACAGGAGCCAGGTTATGCCGCCGTAAGCACGATGAGCCTTTCCTATACATTCCAAATAGCAAAATAAAGCGGAGCAACATTCCGGTTGCCGCTCCCCGATCACACTCGCCAAAATGGAAAAAGCTTGTAGCCAATTTTGAAACGTACGCGGAATCAATCGATAACGCCTACATTCCTCCTCCTCCTTCTTACTTTCATCCAGCTTCGCTCTGTCAAGATTGAATTTTTCTAACTGAAGTAAGGAGAAAATCTCTACGTATTCTCCTCTCCATATGCGTTCTTTTACCTCCTGCTTTAAATGAGTCCCTAAAGGGCCCTCAAAACAAAGGTAAACCTCCCCTTTTGCCGCATCCCCCAACCTGACTTGATCACATGCCAGGGTGGGAGGGGACACTGCTGGCGGAGCGGGTGACGAAACCGGTGGAAGGCCGGGGCCCGACAATTCAGGATTCACCGACGCCTCGAGAACAGAGGGTAAGGGCGAAGGTAAAACCTGCACCGACGGGATTGTTGCTTGCCCCGGGGTACCCACCCAAGCGATCGTTGGGTTAACAGGAGATGTGGCAACAGGTGGGGAAACCGGCGCCTGCTTGCTGCCTGGCTTTGGCCGCTTGGCAGGGGGGGCTGGAGGGTCCACGTTGGGGCTCCCATTAGGGCGCTGAGCTCTGGGGGAGGCACTCGGATTGAGGCGCTCAGGAGGATGGACCGTCCGAGCCCTCGTGGCCACCCCCGCTGTGACCGAGGCCGGAGCTGCATCCAGCATACTCAGCTGGCCGGCCACCCTCTCGTCGCCGCGCACGGCCGCCTCCTGGCGGATCCGTGCAATCAAAGCCTCCACCTCCATGCCTAAAAAGTTTGCTGCGCAACACGAGGGAGCTTAGAGCTTCCTTTTCTTCCGGCGAACCTTGCCGCCGCTAGCTCCACCCCTGCTATTTAAACCCCTCTTCCTGCCTGTCCCGCCCCTTCCAACTCCTGATTGGCCAGTCCCCACACGTCACTCCGAAGGCTCCCTAGCTTAACCCCTGCCAGGATGGAGGCGAATTTAGCACCATCATGCGTGCCCTTCCCAGGTCCTGCGCCCCCAGTCCGGGCTTTCCTGGAGTGTGGCAGAAGATGATGTCAGAGGGGTGTGGCAGAGGAGATGGGAGTTTCCTATCCTGGGTGTGGCCGAACCAGAAAGAGCCAGGCCAGGCAAGTCATCGCCAACCCCTCCACACACCAACTACAAATCATCATCAGCCCCACATCCAGCGCACCCAAACATGGAAATGGTTGAAGAAACACCCAAATTAAAAATGCAAGATTTCAGAAATGAAATCTATTTTCTAACTTATAATAATAAACAGCAGCCTTTTTTAAGCTGCATGATGACAAATATTAAATATTTTACATTTGTTAGAGGAACCCCTCCCTTCCTTTCATATTGCCGGGACAGAGTCTGGCAGACTGGTGGAGGAGATAAAAAACAAAAACAAAACACAGGCTGCTACTGATGATGTCACAGGGGAGGTGATCTCAGCTTGTGTGACATTTCACATAGACCACGCCCCTGTGAGGGAGAGTAGCTGATGACAAACACACCCATGATCTAAAACCTCCTACTAAGCTCAGAGGTAATGGCTGCCACCTGTATAACCCTAGTTATGCAAAGAGGAGGGTGAGAAGCATACACTGAAACTGCTCATAGGCTTAAAGGTGTGTTTATTTATCTTTGTATGTGTCAGAGGGGTGCAACTAAATATTTTGGATAAAAAAAAATGTTTGGTTTGGGTCCTCTTTAATCCCAGTGGGAGAGCGACCTCATGAGTTACAGTGCAGATCTCACAAGGAAGACGTCCTCTCGCTGCCGTGCTGTGCATGCGCCCCTTGCTTCTTATTTTTGCCGGACTCAGCTGGCCTTGTTTGCTGAAATCTGCTGAAGTCCATGACAAACAGCTTGTCGAGAGGAATCGGTGCAGGAGACTTGGGCGCAGGATACAGCCGGTATATGGCTGATCCTGCTGCTGCACAAATCCTGGTTGTGTTTATTACTATTCCCCCTCCAGGCCGCCGTGGATGTCGTTGTTGAGAGCTTGTTGAATAGCAAGCCAGAAGGGGATGCATCAACTGCAATGGGACACTTTTAAACACTCTCAGTACCGTCTGCATTAGCCATGCTTCCTTGGATGAACAGTGTCGAAGCAAGCTTTCTGCTGCACATGGGAATTTAAGTGGTACATACATGGTTAACCATAAAATCATAATAAAGAAAGAACAAAACACCAGGTTGGATGTAAAAATGGCCGTAGGCACTGTTTATTGCGGTTTAATTTAATTAAATAATTAATCTTTATTATAAAACTTTGATCATTAAATCGGAAATCATATAACCAAATAAAACTCCAAACAGTATAACCATAAATATTCCAAAATAAATATTCCAAAATACAGTCTTTAGACTAGTATTATACCAAGTAATCCAAGTCAAACTAGTCAACCCACAATCGTGGGCGACTTTAACCGCCAATAAAGTCAATCAGCCTACGACAGTTCCTGAACAAACGGGAGGGCGGGTGGGTGCTCCCAGCTTGCCTGACTGGAAACTGAGGAGATACACAGAGTGTCAGAGATGTCTTGACAGGACCCCCTCTGTGATTGGCCGGACAAATCTTGGCTCCAAGTGACAGCTGCCAATCACAGAGAGCTCCTCTGGGCATCCGCACAGCGACTGCATTCCTCACAGGCTTCCTAGGGACAGCCCATCACCTGAAAGAGAAGAAAGGCACAGCCAGCATCAAACAGAAAAAACAATTTAACCCTATGAGTACCACTAATCCTGTCAGTAGTATATAACTATTCCTACCTGAGCACCATCATTAGCTATATATATATATCCTACCAGCAACTTGCTAACTAACATGTAAACCTATATGGAGACCCCCCTAACTGTCTGCCCACCAAATTCCCAAGAGGCCTGCGTTTTATACTGGCACTATGGCCTTCCAAGAGAACACACTGGGCATGCTTAGACCTCATGTGCACTTTTGCATGCCACAATGACCCCAGGATGACTCAGGCTCGTATTTAATAGAAAAGGGAGTAAAAGAACCGGCGAGGAAAAGCGCAAGTGCCATGGGTAGTGTCCAGAGGGGATGAGGGATCAGGTAATATGGTTTTTATATGTTTTAAAAAGTCACGGGTTTGCTTTCATGAAAGTACAGGTATTAGACTGCGTGACATCATCATTGGGGGCGGGGAAACTGACTTGAGCCCCTTACAGGGGTCTCCATAACTACGCCATCTAACTGCTTATGCTCTGTGGCCACATGTCTATAGAGCTTTCTATGCAATTGTGTGAACCTTAATACAGGAAATGGAATCCAGATCACTCTTTAAACATGATACATTTATTTTATGAAAT
Organism: Hyperolius riggenbachi; assembly: GCF_040937935.1. NCBI lineage: Eukaryota > Metazoa > Chordata > Amphibia > Anura > Hyperoliidae > Hyperolius > Hyperolius riggenbachi. The sequence goes on from NC_090646.1 coordinate 679,008,127, forward strand.
ATAAAACATTTGTCATATGATATTTGATTTCAAAAGCAGCTGTGGTGAGATTACACTAATGTATGAAAAGCATTATTTATTCTGCAGCACAACTTATATTGAGCTGTGCGAGATAGAAACCCCTTTGTGCACGCTACGTTTGGTAGTGCTGCGTAGTGTGCACTCTTACCTTACGCTCACTCCTTTCATAGTACTGGCTGCTCCTTCTAGTGCGAAATGTGAAGTAGCTTTAATACACTTTGGCTCAAAATGCTGCCGTTCATGCAGCGCATGCTACGTACGGCCTTTCTGTAAGCCTGCCTGGACCACCTTTGACGCCAACAGCAGCGCGGTTCTAGGATACTGGTGGTTCTGGGTTGGGCAATGGTCCTGTGTGCATATAAGTGCCAGGACCATTGCCCAATCCAGAGCCACCAGTATCCTAGAACCGCGCTGCTATTGGTGCAGAAGGTGGATCAGGGCTGACTTTTATATAAGAATGTAACCATGTGGTGGGTGGCATGCGGCTGTACGGAGGGTCCTGTACATTTGCAGCTGGTTGATGCCATGATCATAGTCACTATAAAGTAAAATAAGTTGTTGTTCCAAAGTAAGGTTTATTTAATCCAATAAAAGGATGATAGCCAATGTTTCAGAGCCACCTGGGCCCCATTATCAAAGCCCCATTAACAAATGAGTGAGTAATGTGCGGTGAATGCAACATGCATGCAGATGGTAAACATATTAGCCTGATAATCATAAGATTTAAACAGATTTCTCACCTCTTCCCCGCCCTAGACATTATTCTCCTTGATAAAGAGGCCCAAGTGGTTCCCGAAAGTTTGACTGCCATCTTTATGTCGGAATGAATTACTCTTCACTTGGAGAGAAGACTTTTACGTTACACCCAGAGACCTGAGATGGCAGCCAGATGACCTTCAGAAGCCAGATAGACTTGCTTTCCTTCACATATTTATGTATGATGCTATGTAAAGAATGCTACGTTTATATTTATTTATGAATTTGTGTATATCAGAAAAATGAATAATGAGCCGGTTTTAGCCCTCTTATCACCCTTCAGAACATTCATAGACACCCTGGTTAAAGTGTGAGGATATCTGCTGCATGTGGTAACCAGTGGTGTGTATCCTATCAGTGTCCAGCAGAGATCGCAGCACGGGATTCTGGGTAGTAATGTATTTCTAGGGATCATTCCCAGCATCCTTCTGGCTCACGCCAACCTCGCGATAATCCTTTTCTTCCATAGAGATAGGCTTTGTTTCGTCATCTTGCGTCTTATCCTGAAATTTGTAGAAAAAGAAAATGGTTATAGTTATAGGTGTGCTGCAATACACACCTACCTGTAAGGAATAAGAGCAGCAGGGGTTAGAGGTAACTAAAACCTTTCATAAAAGACCCTTTAAAAATTAAAGGAGAATTACAGAGAGCAAATACCCCCCCACACACACACACACTGCAGCATTGGCCTCCCTTCCCCCAGCAGATTACTTTTGATCGACTGCCATCTAGTGTGATGTCTTCTGCTTCCATATAACATCGGAGTGGTTAATTTTCTATTGTTAGCTATATCCAATTATTTTGTAGAATCAGGAAACAAGGTTCTCATATCTCTAGTGTACACTGACCTCTGCATTCATCAATCAATTAGAAATACCAGCTATGATTTGATACTCCGCAGAGATCTTAAAGGGATACTGTAGGGGGGGTCGGGGGAAAATGAGCTGAACTTACCCGGGGCTTCTAATGGTCCCCCGCAGACATCCTGTGTTGGCGCAGCCACTCCCCAATGCTCCGGCCCGCCTCCGGTTCACTTCTGGAATTTCTGACTTTAAAGTCAGAAAACCACTGCGCCTGCGTTGCCGTGTCCTCGCTCCCGCTGATGCCACCAAGAGTGTACTGTGCAGACACAGACCATACTGGGCCTGCGCTGTGCGCTCTTGATGACATAAAGCGGGATTGAGGACACGGCAACGCAGGCGCAGTGGTTTTCTGACTTTAAAGTCTGAAATTCCAGAAGTGAACCGGAGGCGGGGCCGGAGTATCGGTGAGTGGCTGCACGGGCCCAGGATGTCTCGGGGGACCATTAGAAGCCCCGGGTAAGTTCAGCTCATTTTCCCCCGACCCCCCTACAGTATCCCTTTAAAGTGGTATAAAACCCTGACATAATATTCAATAAAAACATGTTTTCCTATTTTTGTATGCCACACGGTTATCATATTTGCTTTTGTGCATAAGTATTATTATTCATTTAGAAATTATACGTTCCCAAAGTCCACTTTTTTGATCTGAAAGCTGACTTTTAATTATCTTCTAACCTAAGCAGAAATGCTTTCTGATGCCTTCTGATTGTCTCACTGTCTGCAGGAGAGTCTGCAGTGTCAGTGAAGGGTTTGTTTACATTTCTCAATTGATACAATTAAACACAAGATAACATTATCTCCAGTTCTGATTCCTCCAGCTTTCCCTGCAGCAGAGCTTCTAAGGCCTGTGTTTAACCCTTTGAATGCTGTTCTAGTAAAAAAAAATGCTGGTTGTATATAATATGCTGTAAATAATCTATTAAAGTGGAATGAAACCCAGCATTTCTTGTTTGCTCTAAGTTCAGGTTTTCTATCACTCATGTGTTTTCCAGTCCAGTAGTCACTTAGTAAATCAGGCCAGATACTCACTTTAGAGCGTTTCTTCCGAATCCACAGAGCAAACTGGATAACAGCAAGAACCACGGCCAGAAGCAGCAGGAATGGTATCAAAATCCAAAGTAACAGTGGTCTGCATAACAAGAAGACACAAGATAGAGGCTGCACATTTGAAAATACTATCTATCTACTTATAGCCCTATACTTCTATAAAGCAGTTGGTTTGCTTTCTTGGTGACTTGATGAGGGCATAGCCTATCACCCCATCTGTTCTGACTCGGCTATGCTGGCAGTGAGTGTAGATATTACTGAGACAGCTTACTCTGTGTGTGTGACTGACCTGTAATAGTATGGCTCACTCCTTACAGTCTCATCAGACAGCTTAACTCGATCAAATTGACACGAAGAAAGGTCTAAGTGTTTATTCTTCACACTCCAGATCTTGTAAGTGAACAATTCAATAGGTAAAAGACGATACTTTGACCAGGTACAGAGAGACTTCTGCATACAATCATGTACTGGCATAAAATGGCTCCTCACAGCAGAGTGGGAGGAGTTAAGCATCACAAGTCTAACTACAGGAGCTGAGAAGGGAAAATTATACAGTACAATAAATCTCTGCATTAGCAAACAACGATAATGGACAGTAGGGAGCAGCAGAGTGTCAACACAGATGAATGAAAATAAATCACAAAGTCGTGGGACATGACACTCCCCGCCTGAAATCTTTTAGATTTCACAATACACAAAGTATTATTACACTAAAGTTCTTGGAATAACTGTCCAATCCAAGGGTCTGGTGATCTGAAAAACAAGAAACATAACACAATGCAATGGTAAACAGCACCAATTATAAGGTCTATGGCGAAAACTTGAGGCCAATAGTCAACAAATACTTTGAAGAAACCCATCTTCGGGCTGGGGAAGCCGCACATGGCCAAACTTCCACCACCCCATTGTAATCCAAGTGGAAAAGTATACAAGTGTTCAAGGAAAGTCATGACATAGTCTTTGGCATTAAGCTCCCCGCCGTTATGTATGCGGAGACAAAGTTCGTTTATGTGATTTCTTCCCTTGGCAAAGGAGGCACCAATTCTGTAACAGGTTGGGATGAGCTTCGCTCTGAGCCGTAGGAAATATTGTAGGCTCCTGAGTTCCTGAAGTAGACCACTGCTGCTATGATTTCAATCGATGCATTAGGTGAGATGTGGACCACCCTTCTGGTAAGAGCTGTTAGGGAGCTGATAGCATAAAAGAACGGGACCTGGATTTGCTGTAATGCCTCCAGAGATTTCTTCCATGTCTCTGATCGTTGTTTCCAATTGGGTAATGAAGTGTCCCAGTCTATATTTTCTTCAATGAACTGACCAAGAAGTATCTTTACTTGAGTGGTGACAGGGGTTATGAACTCGAGAGAGTCATAGTTGGTGTTCACTACAGACAGCAGTGCCCACTTGGAGAAGGGTTTTTCATAAGATAGCACCTGAAACTTGAAGGCATCTAGATTGATATCACAAAGGCTGCGCTGTGTGGGAGGAAAATCAGAGCTATGATCTCGGTCTTGCAAGTTAAATTGCTTGGTCTTCAGGTAGGAAGATTTCCATTAATTTCTGGCTGTTTGAATCATCTTGAGCAAATTTACTGACCATGAGACTGAGAGCTTGTCTATGTTCCCTCGAAGGTATTTGTTTACTCTCTTCACTTGTTGAATGAATCACTGTTGATCCAAGGGTGTCATCCCAGGACAGAAAGGTGTTCACGTTACTATGTTGGTCATGCTGCCACTTGCTGCAGTTCAGCTTCTCCTTTTCCTGGTAACGGTGTGGGCTTGGCTCAAGATAAGTGTTGCGACCATTTGGCAAGATGCAGGTCTTGAATGAGGAAACATTGGTATGCCTTTTCATGTTGTCTATGCAAATATTTCCTATGACAACCCACCCTAAGTCAAGGCGCTGGGAAAATGGAGCATCATCTGGACCATTTATTTGCTGGCACACCTTGTGCACCTTGAGGTTATCTCTGCCGAGCAAGAGCAAGATCTTTGCATTTTTGTCAAGGGCTGGTATTTCACTGGCTATAGGCCTTAAATGGGGATGATGAAGAACCGCTTCAGGAGTAGGAATTTCTTCTCTATTAAATGGAATCTGGTGACACTCCATGAGTGTTGGTAAGGGAAGCTCTAGATTGCCCTGAAGAGAAGATACCATCAGTCCACTGGTTCTTCTTTCAGAGACCTCTGTAATACCACTACAGGTTCCTAGGATATAAGGATAAAGTTCTCCCTTTAGCTTGAAATGATCAAAGAGTTCTGACTTAGCTAGCGATTGATTACTCTGATCATCGAGAATAGCGTATACTCTTAGAGTCTTTTCTGGTTGGTCGCTGGGGTATACATTGACTAAACATATCTTCGCACAGGACTTGGCATGGAAATTATCACCACAGACCTCTGTGCATGAAGATGATACTGATGCGTGAGGTCCTGTTTGACTGGCACTCTCCCCGCCATGCGCTGTCACTGTGGAAGAATCTGCAGGCTGTGTAAGATTGAGCTGAGATGGATGGAGTGCTTGTACATGGTCTTCACAGCCGCAGTCTTTGCACTTAATGGAAATTTTGCAGTCCTTGGCAAGGTGCTCAGTAGAAGCACAACATCTGAAACACACTCCAAATCTTTTAAGAAGCTCCTTGCGTTCTTGAAGTGGTTTCTTTCTGAAGCCAATACACTTTTTGAGGGCATGTGGTGCCTTGTGAATAGGACATAGGCAATCAGGGTCTTCATTCTTGTCACCCAGATTGCTTTCAACTGGAGTAGCTGAAGGTGTGGGGAGGATATCAGTCTTCTTTACTGATACTGGACATTTGTGGCTTGTATAGTCGGGGTGAGAGCTGTCAGATTTAGCGGGAGGTGGACCAGGGGAATTGGGTTGACAGTAGGAGAAGCTTGGATCGTTCTTGATCTCTGCAATGTCTCTGATGAACTCACAGAAGTAAGAAAAAGGAGGAAAGGAGACTTGATACTGTCTTTTGTACCTTGACCCTAATCCAGACCACTTCTCTTGAATATTGTACGGCAGCTTGGAGACAATGGGGTTCACTCCCTGAGATGTGTCCAGGTAACTGAGGCCTGGTAGGTGAGTGTCTTGCTTAGCCAGCTGAAGTTCTAGAAGGAGGTCGCTGAGCTCCTGAAATCTCAGGCTGTCTTTGCTGGATATGTTTGGAAAGTTCTTCAAACGTTTGAGCAAGGCATTTTCTATAACCTCAGGGCTGCCAAAGCTCTGCTCTAGTCGGTCCCAAGCAGCTTTGAGGCCTCCTGTAGGATTACAGAGGTGAACTGATCTGAGTCTCTTTACACATTCTGAAGATTGTGGGCCTAGCCACCGGATGAGAAGGTCTAGCTCTTCCGCTGCAGTGATGCCAAGGTCACTAATTGACCTTTGAAGGCATACTTCCAGGCTCTATAATTCTCCGGCTGATCATCGAACTTTGTCAGGCTTGTCTTGGTAAGCTCCCGGCGAATCATAAACCTAGCAAACTCTGACATATCTGTTCTCTCTGACTTTGGGAATGAGTTTGCAGACTGAGTGGCATTGAATGCATTATTTGTGGTGTTGTGGCGAACAGATGCTGGGATGTAAGGAACTGCGTAGGCATTCAGCTCAGGAGCTGGTTTAAAGTCCATAGGCCTAGTTGCATGTGAGTATGGGACTGCTGGGTTGGCAGGTATTTGACTTGCTGTCAAATAAGATTGTACATGAGCATTTAAGTGCTGAGCTTGCTGAGACCAAGGGCCTTGGTTCACTATGGCATATGAGGAAGGATCAGGATGGCAAGTAGGTAATGTACTGTTGTGATCTTCGGTATGAGGTGGGGCAGAAGAATCAACCTTCCGTTGCTCTTGAAGAATGTTTGTATTGCGAGGCACATCTAAACCAGCCGACGGTTCACTTTGATGGTTCAGAACATAGTCTCTTGTTAGTTTAAGGGGATCCTCCTCTTGAATTTCGCTTAAAATTGTATTAACCTCATCGCACTCATTGGCAGCTTGCTCTAGAACCTTCAGCCTTGCCATTGCTGTGGCATGCGCACATTGTTGTTCCAGGATCGCTATTTCTGCCTTTTTGCGAGCTGCATCAAATTCCATTTCTGCTTTTCTTTGTGCAAAAGCAGCCTGTATTTTAAGGGCTTCTGAATCTGCACGTGCCTTTATAAGTTGCTCACTGATACTTGAATACTTTGATGATCGTGATTTCGATGATCGGGATTTCGATCGATATGACTGCTTGCTGGAAACAGATGTGTGAGATTGTGCTTTGCGAAGTTGATTGATTTTGGCCTCTGCTTTAGACTGGATTTGTAATACTAGGCTTTCTATTTCAGAATTCAGGATTTGAAAACTTCTTAGGTCATTTAATGCATCTTCTGTATTTAGTCTTTGCAGAATCATAACGTAATTTTCACTTACATCTTTGTACTGTTGAAATCCTTTAGATAGCAGTCCTAGAGCTGATTCTAGGGATGACACATCATTTGTGAACTGAGATACTGAATTAGAGTGAGTCAGCACTTCTTCCCAGGAAGTTGTAACTTTTGATGAGAGACTTTGTCTAGAACTTTCTAGATTTTCTTTCACCTTCCAAGGTGGCCTAGTGAGCCTCTTTCCTGTGTCACTAGACTGCAGACTTGGATCTGTGCTTTCCTCTTGCACTGACTGGAGTTGTGCCTCACCCTCTGCAGACTCCTCTTGAGACATGGTGACAGGCAGCTAGAACAGAGCAGAGGGGAAAGGCCTGTAGCTGTGTGAGGTAGGTGAGCTGTGTCAGAGCTGCAGCTGTCCCTTTCACACAGGGTCGGACTGGGACCCTGGGGGCCCACCAAAGGAATTTCAACCTGGGGCCCACACATCTCATGATTGCGTTGAAAAAGGGGCGTGACCATGCACTGGAAGGTGGTTCTTGATGTATCATGGACAGGGCCAAATGTACATAGCAGCACTGTAATTGAGACACCGCTGCCCAGCAAATCTTTGTATAGTATTTATATAAAGTAATATTAATATAAAGTGATGTCCTAGTTACCATACATATGAAATTGATTACATTGTGAGCTCCTCTGAGGACAGTCAGTGACATGACTATGTACTCTGTAATGTGCTGCAGAAGATGTCATTGCTATATAAATACATAATAATAATATGGTGGGACATTAGACTATGACTATGGTAGGATTAGATTGTGAGCTCCTCTGAGGACAGTGACATGGCTATGTACTCTGTAATGTGCTGCAGAAGATGTCAGTGCTATATAAATACATAACGCTAATAATAATTGTACGGCATAACATTAGACTATAGCATGATTAGATTATGAACTCCTCTGACATCATCAGTGACATGACAATGTACTCTGTAATGTGCTGCAGGAGATGTCAGTGCTATATAAATACATAATAATAATATGGTAGGACATTACACTAGGACTATGGTAGGATTAGAGTGTGAACTCCTCTGAGGATAGTCAGTGACATGACTATGTACTCTGTAATGTGCTGCAGAAGATGTCAGTGCTATATACATATCTAATAATAATATGGTAGGACATTAGACTGTGACTATGGTAGGATTAGTTTGTGAGCTCCTCTGAGGACAGCCAGTGACATGACTATGTACTCTGTAATGTGCTGCAAGAGATGTCAGTGCTGTATAAATACATAATAATAATAATAATAATATGTTAGGACATTAGACTATGACTATGGTAAGATTAGATTGTGAGCTACTCTGAGGACAGTCAGTGACATGACTATGTACTCTGTAATGTACTGCAGGAGATGTCACTGCTATATAAATATCTAATAATAATATGGTAGAACATTACACTATGACTATGGTAGGATTAGATTGTGAGCTCCTCTGAGGACAGTCAGTGACATGACTATGTACTTTGTAAAGTGCTGCAGAAGATGTCAGTGCTATATAAATACATAATAATAATAATATGGTAGGACATTAGGCTATGACTATGGTAGGATTAGATTGTGAGCTCCTCTGAGGACAGTCAGTGACATGACTATGCATTCTGTACAGTGCTGCAGAAGATGTCAGTGCTATATGAATACATTATAATAATATGGTAGGACAATACACTATGACTATGGTAGGATTAGAGTGTGAGCTCCTCTGAGGACAGCCAGTGACATGACTATGTACTCTGTAAAGTACTGCAGAAGATGTCAGTGCTATATAAAGTACTGCAGAAGATGTCAGTGCTATATAAATACATGATAATAATATGGTCGGACATTACAGTTTGACTATGGTAGGGATGAAATTGTAAGCTCCAGTGAGCAGTCAGTGACATGACTATGTACTTTGTAAAGTGCTGCAGAAGATGTCAGTGCTGTATAAATACATAATAATAATAATAATATGGTAGGACATTAGGCTATGACTATGGTAGGATTAGATTGTGAGCTCCTCTGAGGACAGTCAGTGACATGACTATGCACTCTGTACAGTGCTGCAGAAGATGTCAGTGCTATATGAATACATTATAATAATATGGTAGGACAATACACTATGACTATGGTAGGATTATAGTGTGAGCTCCTCTGAGGACAGCCAGTGACATGACTATGTACGCTAAAGTGCTGCAGAAAATGTCAGTGCTATATAAATACATTATAATAATATGGTAGGACATTAGACTATGACTATGGTAGGATTAGAGTGTGAGTTCCTCTGAGGACAGTCAGTGACATGACTTTGTACTCTGTAAAGTGCTGCAGAAGATGTAAATGCTATATAAATGCATCATACAGATATATCACACTAGGCTAGATATGGTGATTGTGAGCAATGACAAGTAATGTCAAGTGTCTCCAAGTAGTAAGAAATGCAGCAATCCTGAAGAGTCTAGTCGACCTCCTCCTTCCAATATACATTTCCCTGGCATCAAGTGGACCCTTCCCTCCCTTATACAATTCCCTGGATTCTAGTGGCTCAACCTCCCCATACCGTTTCCTGAAGTCTAGTGGACCTTCCTTTCTTATACAGTTTCCTAGTGTGTAGTGGACCTCCTCCTTGCCCTATAAAAGTTCCCTGGCATCTTGTGCATCCTCCCCTATACAGTTCCCTGTAGTCTAGTGGTCCTTCTGCCTCTATACAGTTCCCTGGTGTCTAGTTGTCCCCTCGTTCCCCTATACAGTTCCCTGGTGTCTAGTGGACCTTAACTCCACAGCCTGTCATCAGGGGGAGAAGAGGAGTTATACTTACCTGGGGCTTATTCCAGTCCCTGTGGTCCATCAACTCCTCAGTATCCATCTGGTCCATTCTGTTCTGCCGCTTGTCCTGTCGCTGTCATCCCTAGTAAAGTCCACAACTCAGCTCAGTCGGGACTATTGCGCATGCGTTGCCTCAAAATCTCCTCAATCGTGCTCCCATAGTCAAGAGTATTCTGTGCCTGCGCAGCTACAAGCCTTAAAGCGGAACTGTAATTAAAAAACAAACAAAAGTGTTTTACTTACCTGTGGCTTCAGCCAGCCCCTTGCACCTGTCCTGTCCCGCGTTGGTCCTCCACATTCCTCTGTTCTCCCGCCGCTAGGTACTTTTGGTACTGTGGACTTGTAAGTCGACGGCAAGCCAGGCGTTTCTTTCCTTCCCGCAATAGTGTCCTGCGCTAATAGCGCAAGACGCTATTGCAGAGAAATATACGTGTGGGCCAGGGCGTGCAGGAGCAGTTGCCAAATCGACTGAGCTAAAAGTAGCTTGCAGCGGTAGAATGGAGGATCAAGGAGGACCAGCGTCGGGCAGGAAGGCTGCAAGGTGGCAGAAGCCCCAGACAAGTCAAACTTTTGTTTTTTCAGTTCTGCTTTAACTGCACAGGCACAGAACGTTCCTGGCAATGAAGCATGATTGCGGAGGCGTGTGGCTAGTGCTGTGCGTGTGCAGTAGTCCACGACTACTGAGCTGATAATGGCAGAATGGAGAGTAAAGTATAAACACTGAGGGAGCTGACAGACTAAAGGGGGCTTAAGAAGTATATCCTGTTACAACCTCTCCCCCCCCCCCCCTCTTCTCATCCCATGGATCTGGCATGTCAGCAACACGGCGACGTGAGGGCAGTGCAGTGGCATAGTGGTTAGTGCTCTTGCCTTGCAGCGCTGGGTCCCTGGTTTGAATCCCAGCCAGGGCACTATCTGCATGGAGCTTGTATGTTCCCATGTCTGCGTAGGTTTCATCTGAGCATTACGGTTTCCTCCCACATCCCAAAAACATACAGATAAGTTAATTGGCTTAAATCAGTTCTCATTTTTGTCCAATGAAATTAATACGACATGACATGGACTCCTCGTACGTAATATTTGTGAGTCCCTCAGTTAATGCTCTGAGCTGTGATGCCTGAACATAATGGAGTAGATGGGGATACTGAAGTCCATGTCCTGACTCACATGGTCCTGATGCAGGTGTAATGTAAAGCATTTTGGAACTGGACAGCATTGGGGTTTGTAGCCTGCACTATAACAATGCAGAAGTCGCATCTCTTGTCTCATTCCTGGCCACCTCCACAGACAGATCCCGCCATTCCTGTCCTGTTCTGCAACAATTTGACAGGGCCATGGCTACCTGGCATCAGCAAGGAGGGAATGAAGCTGTGCAGTCTAATAAAGCCGGGTTGCTGTATCAGGCCCTGATACGGTGCACATCAGTGACACTCACAATGCTTTATTCATTGTCTGCAGGAATCCTCTTGTCACAAAACATTGGACCACCTGACAGGTCTTTCACAGTTCCCAGCCCTACCTGACCCCATTATCTGGCTTGTTGCTCCCTTAAGTGTGCAAAATTAGCCATCCGAAGCCCACTTTTCCTATATCATCTGTACTCTCTAATCCTCCCAACCCCTCAGTGCTCACATTAGCTTGTGGCAGGCTACAGTATGAGCCTTGCCTGGGTTACAGAGGAGGCAGAAGTCTGTTCTGCAGCTTCTTCCAGTTAGTTCTGCAGCATTTAGGAATACAGATATGAAGGGCTACATGTGGCTAAGCAGAGGCAGATATCACGCTGCTGGGTGGGCTGCATGTGTGGATGCAAATCAGGGTGAGATGTCAGCTAAGAGTTCAGCAAAGGTCACAGAGTAGATAAACGTGCAGCTGCCAGAGCCCAGGTGACTAAGGACAGTACAGAACATACAGCCTGCTGAACATCTTGTGGTGAGGGAAATCAGGGATATAGCAGCCAGCCAGGCAATTTACAGTCTCTCACCTGCCTCTCTTCTCCATGCTGCAGTCACACTCAGGGAACACTGCATGGTGTATGTGTTTGCTGAGGCCTTCTGACCATCAGCCCCAGCAGCTCCATAAGGCTCACGTAGCACAGGACAGAGCAGGGGGCGGGGTTAGAGCAGCTAGTGCCAAGTTCACTACTGCAGGGGGAAGCTAGAAAATAATAACTTATAACAGGGCAGCAGAGAATGACAGCCAGGGTAAGGCAGGATTCTCAACCCCTGCTCAAATGGCTGCAGTAATTGTTGGTAATATAGTTCTGATGGTCTGGGTTATGAGGTGCAGCTGCATCGTTCTCCCACCCCTGCTTTCAGTCACAGTGGCACTGGCCCCTACCTCTTCCTGAGTCCCGCACAGTACTTCACTCCTTGCTGATGTATATTGCTTCTTCATGCTGGGCTGTAGCCTTTGAAACTTGCCGCCCCAGCCCAGCATCACTTGGGGGGCGGAGCTACCCGGACACAGCTCAGCCCAGCCCAGCCTGCAGCAGCCTCTCAGCATGAATGATTCATACGCTGAGAGGAGAAACTTTGTGCTGCAGGCTGGGATTTGTTCACCCCAGGAGTGGAGGCGGGGCCCACCGGAGATGTGGAGGCGGGGACTACCGAGCAAATCCTCGGTACTTCGGTGGGTCAGTCCGAAGCTGCTTTCACACACACCCTGATGATTTGGGCTGACACTGTTAGTGCCTTGGTAGCAGGGCCGGGCCGAGGCATAGGCTGGAGAGGCTCCAGCCTCAGGGCGCAGAGTAGGAGGGGGCGCACAATTCATTCAGCTGTCATTCCTAATTGTGTTTAAAGCAGAAATAAATAAGAAAAGGGGATACATGGCAGTGACTGCAAGCCAGATAACTAGATATTAAGGTGTTGGGGAGGTTGTGGACCCTGTGGCCCTCTTAGTCTATTAGCAATCAGTGTGATGGCAGGGGTGGGTGGGAGGGATGGAGGGGCGCACTTTGGTGTCTCAGCCTTGGGTGCTGGAGGACCTTGTCCCAGCTCTGCTTGGTAGTCTTTGACTGTATGCTGCTGGAGCTGTAACTGGCTTACAGCTCTGTGAAACAGTTTCTTCTGTAATGGCAAGCCGTCTTTTACTGTTCTGACTCGGCTATGCTGGCAGTGAGTGTAGATATTACTGAGACAGCTTACTCTGTGTGTGTGACTGACCTGTAATAGTATGGCTCACTCCTTACAGTCTCATCAGACAGCTTAACTCGATCAAATTGACACGAAGAGAGGTCTAAGTGTTTATTTTTCACACTCCAGATCTTGTAAGTGAACAATTCAATAGGTAAAAGGCGATACTTTGACCAGGTACAGAGAGACTTCTGCATACAATCATGTACTGGCATAAAATGGCTCCTCACAGCAGAGTGGGAGGAGTTAAGCATCACAAGTCTAACTACAGGAGCTGAGAAGGGAAAATTATACAGTACAATAAATCTCTGCATTAGCAAACAACGATAATGGACAGTAGGGGGCAGCAGAGTGTCAACACAGATAAATGAAAATAAATCGCAAAGTCGTGGGACATGACACCATCCTTCTCAAAAAACATCCCACATCTATTCCCCACCAAACTTATACAATCTAACATTATAACAAAAACGCAGGACTGCAATTAACGTGGAAAAATAAAGGCCAGAGCAGCCCTTAGTCTTTATTAAAACTTAACAATAGTGCAAAAATTTGGAGAACAAAACAAAAAGGGAGGTATCCGGAGGTACATGTAACACATATTAACAAAACGGGAATCCAGCTCTTAGCACCAGCCCCCAGCCGCGAACTCCGACTCAGGGACAGCTGTATTCCGCCCAAACAGTCTTTTTGAAGCCGTTGACCTTCTTCGGAGGTATACGCACCACGGCGCAACCCCACCTCTCAGTTCTTAACCCCCTCTGGATACCGAAACCCCCTCCACCCCGAGCTGGCAGGACACCTTATGCCTGCGCGGCCCACCACATACGCAGTGCTCTCTGAATTCCCTCACTGAGAGCCAGAGTCCACAGGTCTGTACCCACTGCATTAAGATGGACTCCGTCCAACCTCAAAAACCTGGACGTGTCCACCTCTAAATCTGAGTAACGCACGGCCACTCCACCATTACTCACTACAAAACGCGAAACCTCCTTGTTCAATTTTATCCGTGCCCTTTTTAATCCTATCCACCGATCTCGCCTGCCTCCACCTGAGCCGGCCCACCACCTCAGACCAGACCACGATCATATCTGGGAAGCTAGATCTAAGCCTCAAAAAATCGAATTTTATATCCCTGGCAATACGCCGGGTCGATCGTGACGCCAAGTCATTCTCCCCGGCGTGTATAACTAAAATATCAGGTGGGCGATCCAGCCTGGCAAAGCTGTGGACCTCTGGAACCACTCGAGACCACAGCATACCGGGAACCCCGATCCATCGTAAAAGAGCCTGGGCTCGAGACACGCCCAACTGGCGGCCCTCAGACCTCGCTCCTGCCTGCCGAGCTCCCCAGGCAACATACGAATTTGCCAAGGATCCAGACCAGGCAAGGTGAGGCGTCTGAAACACACAATAACAAAAGAAAAACGCATATCAAAAACTGAACCTATTCCCGGCACAATAATCACAAAAGATATGGCCTGACATAAGAAAGAAAGCGAGCTGACTCCCATCTGCCAATACGTTTTATCCAGGTATTATTTAAACCCCACCTTGCCACCTCCGTAGCGGCCCCAATCTGAAAGGAATGGGATGCAAATCTAAGGGGATCAAAACCCAAAAGGCTAAGCAGTTTTCTAAAAACTGCCACAAATTGGAATCGGGACAAGGAGGATCCCCCCTCGTGGCATAAAACGGATAATCCTTGAGTGGATCTAACTTCCAAGAAGGACCTAACTGCCCCCCCCTGGGCAGACAGGGGAACCCTGCAGCGAGAAGAGGGCAACCAACCTGCCTTTTCCTAACTGATTGGTTTTTGACCTGCGAAGGTAAACTACCACCGAATCAGATACCACGGAGACGTCACCTGGTAGCAAACCCCCTTGCTTAACCTTGCTAGCACTGACTAACTCCCCTATCCGGAATGCACCGAAAAAGGCAAGCAAAAATGCAACAGCAAACAGACGAACTTTATGGGAGGACAGACATACATCAGCCAAATGCGCAAACATAGCAGACAAAATTGCAAACGACACAGGACGAGTGTCGCATACTGAAGTACCCGACCTATAGCCCCTCAGAGCTAAACGTACCCGAGAATCTTTTGTAATATCAGGAGCTCCTTGCATTTTAAACAAAAAGGCAAGAGCTGTAAGTTTTTTCGCTAAAGCCGAAGGTGACACACCCTCGGCCCCATTCTGTGCCATGAAATGGAACAAAACGCACAACCGATCCTCCGCCGAGTCACCAACGCCACTGTTCTGCAACATTTCTTTCCACTGGGCCCATACAGCCGTATACGCATTCCAAGTGGAGGACGATACTGACCGCTGCATCCACTCCTCTATCTTCTGAAAGGAATCGTCCACAAGGCCTCCGGGCAGCGAAGGCCCTGTTGCTCGGCTCCTCTTCGAAAAGATCCCACTGGAAACGAGAGAGGGCGTCAGCCACGTCGTTAGTCTGTCTTCACAATAATATGTTTGTCCATGCTGTGCATCTTCCTGGAATGGCTAACACCAGATGACGAAGCAGACGAACAGCAGGGGGGGAGGATGCCGAAACCCGGTTGATGGCCAATACAACACCCAGGTTATCACAATTCAACCTAATCCTCTTGTTGCAGAGACTACCACCCCACAATTCCACAGCCACTATAATGGGAAATAATTCCAATAACAACAGGTTTTTTGTAAAACCTGCCTAAACCCATTCACCTGGCCAAGGTTCTGCACTCCACTGACCTGCTAAGTAGGCCCCGTAGCCGCATGCACCCGAGGCGTCGGTAAACAGATCCAGGTCGAAATTATCAATAATCTCGTCCATCCATACCGAGCGCCAGTTGAAGTCGGCTAAAAAGGACAGCCACATTGTCAAATCCTCCCACATTTCACTGACCATGCGAATACGATGATGAGGAATTGAAACTCCAGCCGTGGCTGCCGCCAGTCGCCTGCAGAAAATGCGCCCCATGGGCATTATTCTACATGCAAAGTTCAGCTTGCCCAATAAAGACTGTAGCGCGCGCAAAGTAATCTTTTTCTTTGCCAGTGCCTCCGTTATCGTGCGTCGCAGATCCGCCACTTTATCGTCTGGTAAGCTACATTCCATGGCGACCGAATCGATCGTAATACCCAAAAATTTGATGGTTGTCTGAGGACCTTCAGTTTTTTCGCTAGCCAGCGGCACACCAAAAGATTCACAAACCTGCTGCATGGTTGCCAAAAGATACCCGCAATGTTGCGAATCCTTGGCACCCAGAAACAAAAAATCATCCAGATAATGAATGACCGACTTCAAACCCGAAACGTCTTTTACGACCCATTCCAGGAACGTACTAAAGGACTCGAAATATTGGCAAGAGATGGAGCAACCCATGGGGAGACACCGATCTACGAAAAAAACTGTTGTCCCAGAAACAACCAAGTAAATGAAAGCTGTCAGGATGTACTGGCAACAAACGGAATGCAGATTCGACATCTGTTTTTGCCAGCAACGCCCCTTGACAACAACGCCTCACCCATTTTACCGCTTCATCGAATGACGTATAAACCACGGATGATTGTCCTGGATCTATACCATCATTGACCGACGCCCCTTTCGGGTATGACAGATGATGTATGAGACGAAAAGCGTTCGGTTCTTTTTTGGGTACTAAGCCCAGTGGGGAAACCACAAGGTCATCCAGCGGAGGTTCCCGAAATGGACCTGCCATGCGCCCCAACGAAACCTCCTTGGTCAATTTTTGAGAGATAACATCAGGGTGCAGGGCCACCGACTTCAGATTGCGATAAGGAGGGGAAGAATTCGGATTACACTCACTGGGGATTACAAACCCGTCGTTAAAACCTCGAAACAAAAAAGCGGCAGCGACCGAATCTGGGTATCTACTTAGGAACCGCTCCATCCCTTGTACCCTCACCGGAGTCATCCCTTTTTCCTGAAGACTCATTGGAACGTCCTTTACCCGCCTTTTAACATTTTGAGGCGGGGTGATTACCATTGCAGGACGAGCACTCATGCTTGAAGCGACACGAGCTCCCGAAACGGCAAGACCCCTCATTGTATTGCCAACACAGCCCCTTTTTTTTTGTGGCCAGCTGTCCAGCGGAACCTGAACCACTGGCCCCACCCTGAAAGGGCTGGCTGCTATGACCCGACGGCATCGTCAATTCCATCCACAGCGTGATGTCTTTTTGATCCCAGCGTATCGCAGGACGCACTGTCTTGCGTTGCCGGAATTGCTCATCGTACAGGAGCCAGGCTATGCCGCCGTAAGCACGATGAGCCTTTCCTATACATTCCAAATAGCAAAATAAAGCGGAGCAACATTCCGGTTGCCGCTCCCCGATCACACTCGCCAAAATGGAAAAAGCTTGTAGCCAATTTTGAAACGTACGCGGAATCAATCGATAACGCCTACATTCCTCCTCCTCCTTCTTACTTTCATCCAGCTTCGCTCTGTCAAGATTGAATTTTTCTAACTGAAGTAAGGAGAAAATCTCTACGTATTCTCCTCTCCATATGCGTTCTTTTACCTCCTGCTTTAAATGAGTCCCTAAAGGGCCCTCAAAACAAAGGTAAACCTCCCCTTTTGCCGCATCCCCCAACCTGACTTGATCACATGCCAGGGTGGAGGGGACACTGCTGGCGGAGCGGGTGACGAAACCGGTGGAAGGCCGGGGCCCGACAATTCAGGATTCACCGACGCCTCGAGAACAGAGGGTAAGGGCGAAGGTAAAACCTGCACCGATGGGATTGTTGCTTGCCCCAAGCGATCGTTGGGTTAACAGGAGATGTGGCAACAGGTGGGGAAACCGGCGCCTGCTTGCTGCCTGGCTTTGGCCGCTTGGCAGGGGGGCTGGAGGGTCCACGTTGGGGCTCCCATTAGGGCGCTGAGCTCTGGGGGAGGCACTCGGACTGAGGCGCTCAGGAGAATGGACCGTCCGAGCCCTCGTGGCCACCCCCGCTGTGACCGAGGCCGGAGCTGCATCCAGCGTACTCAGCTGGCCGGCCACCCACTCGTCGCCGCGCACGGCCGCCTCCTGGCGGATCCGTGCAATCAAAGCCTCCACCTCCATGCCTAAAAAGTTTGCTGCGCAACACGAGGGAGCTTAGAGCTTCCTTTTCTTCCGGCAAACTTAGCCGCCGCTAGCTCCACCCCTGCTATTTAAACCCCTCTTCCTGCCTGTCCCGCCCCTTCCAACTCCTGATTGGCCAGTCCCCACACGTCACTCCGAAGGCTCCCTAGCTTAACCCCTGCCAGGATGGAGGTGAATTTAGCACCATCATGCGTGCCCTCCCCAGGTCCTGCGCCCCCAGTCCGGGCTTTCCTGGAGTGTGGCAGAAGATGATGTCAGAGGGGTGTGGCAGAGGAGATGGGAGTTTCCTATCCTGGGTGTGGCCGAACCAGAAAGAGCCAGGCCAGGCAAGTCATCTCCAACCCCTCCACACACCAACTACAAATCATCATCAGCCCCACATCCAGCGCACCCAAACATGGAAATGGTTGAAGAAACACCCAAATTAAAAATGCAAGATTTCAGAAATGAAATCTATTTTCTAACTTATAATAATAAACAGCAGCTTTTTTTAAGCTGCATGATGACAAATATAAAATATTTTACATTTATTAGAGGAACCCCTCCCTTCCTTTCATATTGCTGGGACAGAGTCCGGCAGACTGGTGGAGGAGATAAAAAACAAAAACAAAACACAGGCTGCTACTGATGATGTCACAGGGGAGGTGATCTCAGCTTTTGTGACATTTCACATAGACGACGCCCCTGTGAGAGAGGGTAGCTGATGACAAACACACCCGTGATCTAAAACCTCCTACTAAGCTCAGAGGTAATGGCTGCCACCTGTATAACCCTAGTTATGCAAAGAGGAGGGTGAGAAGCATACACTGAAACTGCTCATAGGCTTAAAGGTGTGTTTATTTATCTTTGTATGTGTCAGAGGGGTGCAACTAAATATTTTGGATTAAAAAAAATGTTTGGTTTGGGTCCTCTTTAATCCCAGTGGGAGAGCGACCTCATGAGTTACAGTGCAGATCTCACAAGGAAGACGTCCTCTTGCTGCCGTGCTGTGCATGCGCCCCTTGCTTCTTATTTTTGCCGGACTCAGCTGGCCTTGTTTGCTGAAATCTGCTGAAGTCCATGACAAACGGCTTGTCGAGAGGAATCGGTGCAGGAGACTTGGGCGCAGGATACAGCCGGTATATGGCTGATCCTGCTGCTGCACAAGTCCTGGCCGTGTTTATTACTATTCCCCCTCCAGGCCGCCGTGGATGTCGTTGTTGAGAGCTTGTTGAATAGCAAGCCAGAAGGGGATGCATCAACTGCAATGGGACACTTTTAAACACTCTCAGTACCATCTGCATTAGCCATGCTTCCTTGGATGAACAGTGCCGAAGCAAGCTTTCTGCTGCACAAGAGAACACACTGGGCATGCTTAGACCTCATGTGCACTTTTGCATGCCACAATGACCCCAGGATGACTCAGGCTCGTATTTAATAGAAAAGGGAGTAAAAGAACCGGCGAGGAAAAGCGCAAGTGCCATGGGTAGTGTCCAGAGGGGATGAGGGATCAGGTAATATGGTTTTTATATGTTTTAAAAAGTCACGGGTTTGCTTTCATGAAAGTACAGGTATTAGACTGCGTGACATCATCATTGGGGGCGGGGAAACTGACTTTAGCCCCTTACAGGGGTCTCCATAACTACGTCATCTAACTGCTTATGCTCTGTGGCCACAAGTCTATACAGCTTTCTATGCAATTGTGTGAACCTTAACCACTTTGCATCCAGACTTCGTTTCCCACTTATGGACCAGAGCAGTTTTGACAGTTTAGCTAATTCCTTATTTAATCAGAAATAACTTTATCCCTACTTATGACACAGAAATGAAATATATATTGTTTTTTTTTCAAGACAAAATAGGCTTTCATTGTATGCCATTTTTTCCCTTAAACAATTTTGTTTTCTATGAAGTTTAATGAGAAAACATGGAGAAAAAAATAGAAAAAACACATTATTTCTTAGTATTACCAATTCCAGTTTAAAAATAAAAAGTGATACTGTAGATAAAAAACACAAATTGATTATTTTCCTGACTCTCACAATTTATGGGGAAGATATTTTATTCTGAAATAATGCTACAGAATGTATTTTTCACTATGAACTGAGAAAATAAAAGTATTTTTAATGATAAAAATCAATCTCATTAGCTCAGGAAACATTTATTCCCATTCACCAATTAGTGCTGCATCAGATAGTGGCAGAAATGTGCACAGGAGCATGCCCAATCCTGCACAGCACTGCTTCTGCTACAAGACGTATATCTACTGACTCGTGGCTTAGATGAAGTCACAGAGGACATAGATATACTGTACTGTAGTGGTGGATAAAGTGGTTAATACAGGAAACGGAATCTAGATCACTTTTTAAATGTGATACATTTATTTTATGAAATATAAAACATTTGTCATATGATATTTGATTTCAAAAGCAGCTGTGGTGAGATTACACTAATGTATGAAAAGCATTATTTATTCTGCAGCACAACTTATATTGAGCAGTACGAGATAGAAACCCCTTTGTGCACGCTACGTTTGGTAGTGCTGCGTAGTGTGCACTCTTACCTTACGCTCACTCCTTTCATAGTACCGGCTGCTCCTTCTAGTGCGAAATGTGAAGTAGCTTTAATACACTTTGGCTCAA
This sequence comes from Hyperolius riggenbachi, assembly GCF_040937935.1. Taxonomy (NCBI): domain Eukaryota; kingdom Metazoa; phylum Chordata; class Amphibia; order Anura; family Hyperoliidae; genus Hyperolius; species Hyperolius riggenbachi. Next base: position 679,028,898 of record NC_090646.1, read on the forward strand.
AATGCTGCCGTTCATGCAGCGCATGCTACGTACGGCCTTTCCGTAAGCCTGCCTGAACCACCTTTGACGCCAACAGCAGCGCGGTTCTAGGATACTGGTGGTTCTGGGTTGGGCAATGGTCCTGTGTGCATATAAGTGCCAGGACCATTGCCCAATCCAGAGCCACCAGTATCCTAGTACCGCACTGCTATTGGTGCAGAAGGTGGATCAGGGCTGACTTTTATATAAGAATGTAACCATGTGGTGGGTGGCATGCGGCTGTACGGAGGGTCCTGTACGTTTGCAGCTGGTTGATGTCATCATCATAGTCACTATAAAGTAAAATAAGTTGTTGTTCCAAAGTAAGGTTTATTTATTCCAATAAAAGGATGATAGCCAATGTTTCAGAGCCATCTGGGCTTAATTATCAAAGCCCCGGTAACAAATCAGTGAGTAATGTGCGGTGAATGCAGAATGCATGCAGATGGTAAAGATATTAGCATGATAATCATAAGATTTAAACAGATTTTTCACCTCTTTCCCACCTGAGACATTATTCTCCTTGATAGAGAGGCCCAAGTTGTTCCCGAAAGTTTGACTGCCATCTTTATGTCGGAATGAATTACTCTTCACTTGGAGAGATGACTTATTTTGTGTTACAACCAGAGACATGAGATGGCAGCCAGATGACCACCAGAAGCCAGACTTGCTTTTCTTCACATATTTATGTATGATGCTATGTAAAGAATGCTACGTTTATATTTATTTATGAATTTGTGTATATCAGAAAAATGAATAATGAGCCGGCTTTAGCCCTTTTATCGTGTTAAACCCTTCAGAACATTCATAGACACCCTGGTTAAAGTGTGAGGATATCTGCTGCATGTGGTAACCAGTGGTGTGTATCCTATCAGTGTCCAGCAGAGATCGCAGCATGGGATTCTGGGTAGTAATGTATTTCTAGGGATCATTTCCAGCATCCTTCTGCCTCATGTCAACCTCGCGATTATCCTATTCTTCCATAGAGATAGTCTTTGCTTCGTCATCTTGCGTCTTATCCTGAAATTTGTAGAAAAAGAAAATGGTTATAGTTATAGGTTTGCTGCAATACACACCTACCTGTAAGGAATAAGAGCAGCAGGGGTTAGAGGTAACTAAAACCTTTAATAAAAGACCCTTTAAAAATTAAAGGAGAATTGCAGAGAACAAACACACACACACATACACACATACACACAACTCCCTTCCCCCAGCAGATTACTTTTGCTCAACTGCCATCTGGTGTGATGTCTTCTGCTTCCATATAACATCGGAGTGGTTAATTTTCTATTGTTAGCTATATCCAATTATTTTGTAGAATCAGGAAACAAGGTTCTCATATCTCTTGTGTACACTGACCTCTGCATTCATCAATCAATCAGAAATACCAGCTATGATTTGATATTCCGCAGAGATCTTAAAGTGGTATAAAACCCTGACATAATATTCAATAAAAACATGTTTACCTATTTTTATATGCCATACGGTTATCATATTTGCTTTTGTGCATAAGTATTATTATTCATTTAGAAATTATACGTTCCCAAAGTCCTCTTTTTTGCTCTGAAAGCTGACTTTTATTCATCTTCTAACCCAGCTGTGCCCAACCTACGGCCCGCGGGCCATTTGTAGCCCGCGAGGCCAGTTTATGTGGCCCGCGCGACGGTGTCCTGCAGAGGGAGAGAATCGGGTGGTATTGTTACAGACCGTTATACTAGTATCAGCACTCGGCAAGTAAGTAGTCCCGCGCATACACCCGCGTGTGCTGCGTATTCAGCCCCGGGTAGCGCTGGGATAGTTAGAAAGCCTCTCTCATTGGTTACTGCAGGAACCTTCCTCCAATAGGAATCAGGCCCACACAGGCTCAGCCCCACACAGAGCTGACAGCCTCCTCAGCCCCACACAGAGCTGACAGCCTCCTCAGCCCCACACAGAGCTGAAAGGCCTCCTCCGCCCCACACAGAGCTGACAGCCTTCTCAGCCCCACACAGAGCTGATAGCCTCCTCAGCCCCACACAGAGTTGACAGCCCCCTCAGCCCCACACAGAGCTGACAGCCCCCTCAGCCCCACACAGAGCTGACAGCCCCCTCAGCCCCACACAGAGCTGACAGCCCCCTCAGCCCCACACAGAGCTGACAGAAATTGGTTTCTGAAAAACAGCCGCAAAATTCTCATTAAGAAAATGTGCATCAAATGGTGAGTACAACAATTCTTATATTGTCGTTTTCTTTCCATTTCCAACACCATGTTAAATGTTACTAGAAAAACGCTAAAAGTTTTACATCAAAATTTTGTATGCATGTGTTCCGGCCCTCGAGATTTTTCTTGATTTGAAGTTCGGCCCTCGGGCCAAAAAAGGTTGAGCACAACTGTTCTAACCTAAGCAGAAATGCTTTCTGATTGTCTCACTGTCTGCAGGAGAGCCTAAAGTGTCAGTGAAGGGTTTGTTTACATTTCTCAATTGATACAATTAAACACACGATAACATTATCTCCAGTTCTTATTCCTCCAGCTTTCCCTGCAGAGGAGCTTCTAAGGCCTGTGTTTAACCCTTTGAATGCTGTTCTAGTAAAAAAAAATGCTGGTTGTATATAATATGCTGTAAATAATCTATTAAAGTGGAATGAAACCCAGCATTTCTTGTTTGCTCTAAGTTCAGGTTTTCTATCACATATGTGTTTTCCAGTCCAGTAGTCACTTAGTAAATCAGGCCAGATACTCACTTTAGAGCGTTTCTTCCGAATCCACATAGCAAACTGGATAACAGCAAGAGCCACGGCCAGAAGCAGCAGGAATGGTATCAAAATCCAAAGTAACAGTGGTCTGCATAACAAGAAGACACAAGATAGAGGCTGCACATTAGAAAATACTATCTATCTACTTATAGCCCTATACTTATATAAAGCAGTTGGTTTGCTTTCTTGGTGACTTGATGAGGGCATAGCCTATCACCCCATCCTTCTCAAAAAACATCCCACATCTATTCCCCACCTAACTTATACAATCTAACATTATAACAAAAACGCAGGACTGCAATTAACGTGGAAAAATAAAGGCCAGAACAGCCGTTAGTCTTTATTAAAACTTAACAATAGTGCAAAAATTTAGAGAACAAAACAAAAGGGGAGGTATCCGGAGGTACATGTAACACATATTAACAAAACGGGAATCCAGCTCTTAGCACCGGCCCCCAGCCGTGAACTCCGACTCAGGGACAGCTGTATTCCGCCCAGTCTTTTTGAAGCCGTTGACCTCCTTCGGAGGTATACGCACCACGGCGCAACCTCACCTCTCAGTTCTTAACCCCCTCCGGATACAGAAACCCCCTCCACCCCGAGCTGGCAGGACACCTCATACCTGCGCGGCCCACCACATACGCAAAGCTCTCTGAATTCCCTCACTGAGAGCCAGAGTCCACAGGTCTGTACCCACTGCATTAAGATGGACTCCGTCCAACCTCAAAAACCTGGACGTGTCCACCTCTAAATCTGAGTGACGCACGGCCACTCCACCATTACGCACTACAAAACGCGAAACCTCCCTGTTCAATTTTATCCGTGCCCTGTTAATCCTATCTACCGATCTCGCCTGCCTCCACCTGAGCCGGCCCACCACCTCAGACCAGACCACGATCATATCTGGGAAGCTAGACCTAAGCCTCAAAAAATCAAATTTTATATCCCTGGCAATACGCCGGGTCGATCGTGACGCCAAGTCATTCCCCCCGGCGTGTATAACTAAAATATCAGGTGGGCGATCCAGCCTGGCAAAGCTGTGGACCTCTGGAACCACTCGAGACCACAGCATACCGGGAACCCCGATCCATCGTAAAAGAGCCTGGGCTCGAGACACGCCCAACTGGCGGCCCTCAGGCCTCGCTCCTGCCCGCCGAGCTCCCCAGGCAACGTACGAATGGCCAAGGATCCAGACCAGGCAAGGTGAGGCGCCTGAAACACATAATAACAAAGAAAAACGCATATCAAAAACTGAACCTGTACCCGGCACAATAATCACAAAAGATGTGGCCTGACATAAGAGAGAAAGCGAGCTGACTCCCAACTGCCAATACGTTTTATCCAGGTATTATTTAAACCCCACCTTGCCGCCTCCGTAGCGGCCCCAATCCGAAAGGAATGAAATGCAAAGCTAAGGGGATCAAAACCCAGAAGGCCAAGCAGTTTTCTAAAAACTGCCACAAATTGGAATCGGGACAAGGAGGATCCCCCCTCGTGGCACAAAAAGGATAATCCTTGAGTGGATCTAACTTCCAAGAAGGACCTAACTGCTCCCACCGGGCAGACAGGGGAACCCTGCAGCGAGAAGAGGGTAACCAACCTGCCTTTTCCTAACTGATTGGTTTTTGACCTGCGAAGGTAAACTACCACTGAATCAGATACCACGGAGACGTCACCTGGTAGCAAACCCCCTTGCTTAACCTTGCTAGCACTGACTAACTCCCCTATCCGGAATGCACCGAAAAAGGCAAGCGAAAATGCAACAGCAAACAGACGAACTTCATAGGAGGACAGACATACATCAGCCAAATGCGCAAACATAGCAGACAAAATTGCAAACGACACAGGACGACGCGTGTCGCATACTGAAGTACCCGACCTATAGCCCATCAGAGCTAAACGTACCCGAGAATCTTTTGTAATATCAGGAGCTCCTTGCATTTTAAACAAAAAGGCAAGAGCTGTAAGTTTTTTCGCTAAAGCCGAAGGTGACACACCCTCTGCCCCATTCTGTGCCATGAAATGGAACAAAACGCACAACCGATCCTCCGCCGAGTCACCAACGCCACTGTTCTGCAACATTTATTTCCACTGGGCCCATACAGCCATATACGCATTCCAAGTGGAGGACGATACCGACCGCTGCATCCACTCCTCTATCTTCCGAAAGGAATCGTCCACAAGGCCTCCGGGCAGCGAAGGCCCTGTTGCTCGGCTCCCGGGGCTTCTCTTCGAAAACTATCCCACTGGAAACGAGAGAGGGCGTCAGCATGGACAAACATATTATTGCGAAGACAGACTAACACCAGATGACGAAGCAGACGAACAGCAGGGGGGGGGGGGGGGGGTGGATGCCGAAACCCGGTTGATGGCCAATACAACACCCAGGTTATCACGATTCAACCTAATCCTCTTGTTGCGGAGACTACCACCCCACAATTCTACAGCCACTATAATGGGAAATAATTCCAATAACAACAGGGTTTTTGTAAAACCTGCCTGAACCCATTCACCTGGCCAAGGTTCTGCACTCCACTGACCCGCTAAGTAGGCCCCGTAGCCGCATGCACCCGAGGCATCGGTAAACAGATCCAGGTCGAAATTATCAATAATCTCGTCCATCCATACCGAGCGCCTGTTGAAGTCGGCTAAAAAGGACAGCCACATTGTCAAATCCTCCCACATTTCACTGACCATGCAAATACGATGATGATGAATTGAAACTCCAGCCGTGGCTGCCGCCAGTCACCTGCAGAAAATGCGCCCCATGGGCATTATTCTACATGCAAAGTTCAGCTTGCCCAATAAAGACTGTAGCGCGCGCAAAGTAATCTTTTTCTTTGCCAGTGCCTCCGTTATCGTGCGTCGCAGATCCGCCACTTTATCGTCTGGTAAGTGACATTCCATGGCGACCGAATCGATCGTAATACACAAAAATTTGATGGTTGTCTGAGGACCTTCAGTTTTTTCGCTAGCTAGCGGAACACCAAAAGATTCACAAACCTGCTGCATGGTTGCCAAAAGATACCCGCAATGTTGCGAATCCTTGGCACCCAGGAACAAAAAATCATCCAGATAATGAATGACTGACTTCAAACCCGAAACGTCTTTTACGACCCATTCCAGGAACGTACTAAAGGACTCGAAATATTGGCAAGAGATGGAGCAACCCATGGGGAGACACTGATCTACGAAAAAACTGTCGTCCCAGAAACAACCAAGTAAACGAAAGATGTCAGGATGTACTGGCAACAAACGGAATGCAGATTCGACATCCGTTTTTGCCAGCAACGCCCCTTGACCACAACGCCTCACCCATTTTACCGCTTCATCGAATGACTTATAAACCACGGATGATTGTCCTGGATCTATACCATCATTGACCGACGCCCCTTTCAGGTATGACAGATGATGTATGAGACCAAAAGCGTTCGGTTCTTTTTTGGGTACTAAGCCCAGTGGGGAAACCACAAGGTCATCCAGCGGAGGTTCCCAAAATGGACCTGCCATGCGCCCCAACGAAACCTCCTTGGTCAATTTTTGAGAGATAACATCAGGATGCAGGGCCACCGACTTCAGATTGCGATAAGGAGGGGAAGAAGTCGGATTACACTCACTGGGGATTACAAACCCGTCGTTAAAACCTCGAAACAAAAAAGCGGCAGCGACCGAATCTGGGTATCTACTTAGGAACCGCTCCATCCCTTGTACCCTCACCGGAGTCATCCCTTTTTCCTGAAGACTCATTGGAACGTCATTGGAACGCCTACGTTCCTCCTCCTTTTTACTTTCATCCGGCTTCGCTCTGTCAAGATTGAATTTTTCTAACTGAAGTAAGGAGAAAATCTCTACGTATTCTCCTCTCCATATGCGTTCTTTTACCTCCTGCTTTAAATGAGTCCCTAAAGGGCCCTCAAAACAAAGGTAAACCTCCCCTTTTGCCGCATCCCCCAACCTGACTTGATCACATGCCAGGGTGGGAGGGGACACTGCTGGCGGAGCGGGTGACGAAACCGGTGGAAGGCCGGGGCCTGACAAGTCCGGATTCACCGCCGCCGCGGGAACAGGGGGTAAGGGCGAAGGTAAAACCTGCGCCGACGGGATTGTTGCTTGCCCCGGGGTACCCACCTAAGCGATCGTTGGGAGTAACAGGAGGTGTGGCAACAGGTGGGGAAACCGGCGGAACTTGCAAAACGTTGCGTAAGCCCAACAACAAAGAATTCGCCAAAGCAGAAGCAGGTAAGGCAGATGCAGCAACAGGCACAGCATTTAAAGGCACAATATCATTGTTACCCCTAACCGCACCGCCCACCCCAGCCCTCCCATAATAAGAAACCCCAGTCTCACCTGGCTGCACCGGGTTTGAGCCCAGGTCAGCCGCAGCACCAGATCCATCCTGAAGGCCATCATCCGACACTTCACCCTCCGAGGAGGAGCCCGAGCTCTGCCTGGGGGAAACCCCGGCAACTCCTCGAGGAGGGCTTCTTTGCTCTTCACCCCTGAGCTGGGGCCTTTTTCCTTTCTGGTGCGCTCTTTGGCCGGCAGAAGAGGGGGAAGTAAGGGGGGGAGCCAGCCCAGGGGACTGGGCAGCCGTCATGCCAGCAGAGAAGGACTGCATGGCCTGGCTAGACGTCGAGGCACGCACCTCCGTGGTAGCTGCCGTGACAGGCCCGGGCGGGCCTGAAGAAGGAGGTCCCTGGAGCTGACCCGGCCTCCCGGATTTGCCCGCCGTCTTGTCGCGGGCGCAGGCACCCGCCCTGGAATCACTCCGGCGCTGAGCAGGCCTGGTCCCCTTGCGGGGAACCGCCGCTGTGGCGGGAACAGAAGGCGCCGGCGGTGCGGGTGGGGAAGGCTTTTTCCGTGCACCACCGGTAGAGCTCCGCAGATGCTGGGGATTCCTCCCAGCCGCCTGCTTGCTGCCTGGCTTTGGCCGCTTGGCAGGGGGGGCTGGAGGGTCCACGTTGGGGCTCCCATTAGGGCGCTGAGCTCTGGGGGAGGCACTCGGACTGAGGCGCTCAGGAGGACTGACCGTCCGAGCCCTCGTGGCCACCCCCGCTGTGACCGAGGCCGGAGCTGCATCCAGCGTACTCAGCTGGCCGGCCACCCACTCGTCGCCGCGCACGGCCGCCTCCTGGCGGATCCGTGCAATCAAAGCCTCCACCTCCATGCCTAAAAAGTTCGCTGCGCAACACGAGGGAGCTTAGAGCTTCCTTTTCTTCCGGCGAACCTTGCCGCCGCTAGCTCCGCCCCTGCTATTTAAACCCCTCTTCCTGCCTGTCCCGCCCCTTCCAACTCCTGATTGGCCAGTCCCCACACGTCACCCCGAAGGCTCCTTAGCTTAACCCCTGCCAGGATGGAGGCGAATTTAGCCCCATCATGCGTGCCCTTCCCAGGTCCTGCGCCCCCAGTCCGGGCTTTCCTGGAGTGTGGCAGAAGATGATGTCAGAGGGGTGTGGCAGAGGAGATGGGAGTTTCCTATCCTGGGTGTGGCTGAACCAGAAAGAGCCAGGCCAGGCAAGTCATCTCCAACCCCTCCACACACCAGCTACAAATCATCATCTGCCCCACATCCAGCGCACCCAAACATGGAGATGGTTAAAGAAACACTATTCATAACCATGTGACTATTCATAAAATGACAGTGTACAATTAATGTCTAAGTAGCTGTGTAAGCATTTTACCACTTTTCATGTTAAATATCACATGAGAGGTAAAAGCTGTAATTTGTTGTGTGTAGATTTTAGCTGCATTGGAACAAATCACTAGCAAAGAGGAGTCTGTACTTCATGAGAAATGTGGCACAGTCAGTGTTGGTCTCTGCATGTAAGACTACAGAGAATTGTTCTTTGAAAGCAAAACATCTTCAGCATGAAAATCCTGCATTTGGTATCAGGTTTCACACACAATTACAAATGTTTATACTGCACATAACAAGATATATTTCCTCTGCTCTCTGTGCATTAATCTCGACAGACACAAGCAGCTGCAATTTAAGCTTGTAAGACATTTCATCTGCTAAAGATATAAAGTACACACAGGGGTAACAGTTGTAGGAAAAGGCACACCCCCCCCCCCCCCCCCCCCCAATGATTCAATGGTCCATCACCATGGCCTGTAACCCTCCATGGGTGAATTGTGAAAACATTAAAGGAAGAGATAAGCAGCGAAAGCAGGCCCAGATTTACATCACAGGAGCCTATAGGCACAGATGTATTGGCACCATAAACTTTGCCATCCATGAACCTACAAAGACCTGCCGAACTGCACCACAACACTTGGCTGTCCCAGCTGTCACTTCTCCCTGACTTCCCTTGCTGAGATCTTGTCAGTGGAATGCCAAGAGCTGGATGAGTGAGCTATCGTTTACATTCTTCTCAAGACCCTGCATAGAGAAGGAGGTAGGGAGGCAGTCAGGGAGGGGAATCAGCTGCCTTTCCATCATCAAGGGCCTGTAGGCATGTGCCTATAGTGCCTTATAGTATGGTATTCCAATATCAGTTTAAAAAAAAAAAACATTTTAACTTACTTGAAAAAAGTACCCGTTCAGGACTTTTTTTAAGCTCCGCTTAGCGCAGGAAGCAGATTCTAATGTTAAAAATAGGATCCTCCACTTGTTAATAAAAAACGGATCTGCAGCAGAATGCCAAGCAGAACATAGAGTCTGAACTTGGCACATTTAACCGGACCAGACGGTAAAAAATGTATGCCATGAAAGCCTATGAGAATGGACACTGTTCACACTAGGCTAGTTGCCACATCTGCTTCACCCATTTGGAGCACCGCTGTGATGTAAAATGTACGTGTCCCGTTCCTCCTATGCAGCCTAGTTGCCGGCAGAAGCATGGGGATCTCCATTGGGCTGCAAAATACCAATGGGAATCCTCAGCTACAGGGAGAATTCTCATTGGTTCATGTGGACCAATGAACATTTTCCCTGTTGCTAGAGAGAATTGGGCTAATGCAGCTGAATATAGATGGATCGAGCGGCAGCGGGACAGGTGAGCGGCGATGCACATGGGCCAACATGATCGATGCAGAACATGTGACCCGGGTGGACGAGTATCCATTGTTGCAAGCAGATGCAAAATAAATGGGAATGCATCTGCCTAGGAGATGCTTTTCCGTTTTGCATCCACTGTAGTGTGAACCGCTCCTTAAAGCGGAATGAAACCCACCATTTCTTCTTTGCTCTAAAAAATTATTTACAGCATTTCGCCAGAAATGCACCTTTAGCTTTACCATGTGTACACATTTTTCAAGCATTTATTGATCCTACAGCTATCTGTTTTTTGCCACACAGCCGGAGTATTCACATTCTTATTTTTCAGTATAAAATGTATCTTTATTTTGTGGACCACCCACCCCAATCCTTTCCAATCCTATGTTGGACTATGTCCAACATTGCCATTTCCCCCATAGCATACAATATCGTATATAGTCTGATAAAGGAAAAATGACTGCTGCTAGATGGCGCTGTTGCCGATAAAGTCCAGCACAGCATCAGATCTTCTTCTGATCAAAGGGGTGGGCTATATATGATAATGTGATCACTGCCGGGCCCATGTGATGCCGCTGTGCCTGCCATTTCCCCCGCTGCATTTTTGAGCAATGTGTAATAATGAAATTATGTTGGTGTTCATGCAAGGGGTGGAGCTTAGCTGCACAAGCTTCTGCTGGCCCTGCCACTGATGCAGAGCCTCTGGTTCCCTGCGTCCTGGTCCTTTTCCCCAATCGTCCACATCCCCCCAGCCACCTGGAAAAACGGGACCTGGGGAGACGTTAGTGATCAGGAAAAAAAAGATTAAAACCGGTTAAATGATCATTCAACTTGTCCTGTAGTGCCAAAGTGTTTTATTTCTGAAATTTTTAATTTTAAATCTGACAACTTCTGTTTTTCACTTTATGCTTTAGAGAAGCACTTTATTGACATATAGAAACATTTATTGAAATGGTCAAGATACCCACTTTTACGTTTATTACCCTGGTTTCCGCATCACAAACCTTCCTATATCTATGTAATACTGTATACTGGTATGTAGGCCCACCTTACCAGTGATGTCACAGCCTAAGCTGTTTAGCTATGCAGAATATTTCTCCCAGAGCCTTCTGGTAGACCAGGTGATGTTTCTAGTGGCTTTGGAACACTACATATACAAACATTCCATAGAGGTGCACTGTTCAGAAAAAGTACACATACCAGGTAAAAAAAGGGGTGGGGGGCACTTATAGGGACCTATTTTAGAAAAACAAGGGGTTGATATACATATTTGGAGTAATTATTTTTAGGCATGTTTATATATATGTCATGGAGAAAGAAGGTGTAGAAACGCTGGCACTGCAGTAAATCCTCTGGAAGGGATGGGAGGAGGGGGAAGGAGGCGGCACTGTCACACACTAACGGGCATGGGTGGTGTGAATCCTCAGCGTGCTCAGGCAAAGTAATGTCTGTATGTAGGAAGGAGAAGAGAAGCGCCGGCACTGCTGTCATTCACTTTTATTCATAACTTCAGCGTTTAGACACACATGTTAAAAAACTTGCATATGAGTATAAAAGAAGCACATACCCAAGGTGGAGGTGGATGAAGTGTGGCGGGTGCGGAGGGAGAGGAGCCTTAAGGCCGTTTCACGCTATACGCTTCTACGGAGGCTGCCTTCGTAGAAGCGCATAGCGCGAAATGGCCGTAAGGCTCCTCTCCCTCTGCACCAACTGCATTCATCCACCTCCACCTTGGGTATGTGCTTCTTGGGTATGTGCGTATGTGCGTCGGGTGAGCAGGCGGCGGTCGCGCGCGGCGGTGGGTGGTGTGTGTTTGCGCGTGGCGGGTTAGCGGGGACGGACGCGGCGGTGGGAGGTGGGCACACGCGCGTGCCCAGAAACACAGACCTAGAGCCCGTTTTTAAACGGGCTTAGGTCTACTAGTATATATATATATAGCAGACATCTAAACTCTCACAGATGTGCCAAGCCCCAGCTCCTGATGAGTCCTTGTGACAAAACATGCTGGGCGGGGCTTAGGCACGGAAGTGAGGGTCGCAACAAGATACATTAGGCGTGGGCACACGGAACGGCGTCCCGACTGGGAGCGGTGACTGCAGCGCGCACGGATACCCTTCTGAGCACGAGAGGGGACACAAAACAGCAGCCGGAGCCCAGCCTAATGGGAGAGAGCCGGTCCCAAAACTCTACGTCCTTTTACATGTCAACCCATTGTAAGTGCAATAGCTTTTCATAATCTAATAAACACATACGGTTTTACACTATGTGGAGTTTTTCTCCCTTTGAGGAATACTTCTGTGATGCATGGTGGCAAGTATGTGAGTAACTGACCCCTAGCAAGTGGATGATCCAGAGGAGGTGGGTGACAGCCCTAAGTGTCCCGATGTGGGACCTGGCCTAGTATAGGTCCTACCGTCTGGTGAGTCTGGTCCCTTGTGGTGTGGTGGTGGATTTCTTAGTGAAGAGATCACAGACGTCAGACTGTTACCATACAACCACAGGGAAATAAAAATTGGGACTCCTACTTGCACCTATTGCATATAAACAGAGGTCCTGGTTGTGCAGGCGCTACCTTCTCTAAAAAGAAAAATTCACCTGTTGATTTTCAAAGGGAAAATTTAAATTGCTGCCATTTTTACACTGTTAATAGCAGATGCCTCAAACCTGGTATAGTTGGTCATTGGGTGACTGGGATTCAAATGCCGCAGAGGGGCGGAGTCACAAACAGCCAATCTGATTTGTTTAATTTCAATGGGAATATACAAATTATTGATGCCAAAGACCCCAAAGCTCACATACTTGGTCATTAAGTGTTTGTGTGTTAGGGTTAGAAAAAGTGGGCAGAGCCAACACCAGCCAAATACATACCTGGGCAATTCCGGGTCATCAGCTAGTATCTATCTATCTATCTATCTATATCTTATGTAATAAAAGCTAAGTGTCCCTGCGTCGTCCTGACCCTGTGTTTGTGAGTTTGTGCTACCGTACGGACAGCTGTTGTGACAGGAGGATGGGGCCAGGGAGCGGGCGGGAGTGTGGGCAGCAGACAGGTGTGCGCGTGATTAACAGGGTTAGCGCACATGCACACTAACATGCGGCGGCTGTGAGAGAGAGAGACCTAAATCCAGTTTTTAAACGGGCTTAGGTCTACTAGTATATATATATATATATTTGGATGTTACGCCCTTCTTTAACTCTAACCCCCATAAAATGTAGCCGTTACTGAAGTTAATTCCTGGAGTCAGCAGGTTTTAGATGTTCCTAGTGTAATTTGACCTCTACGCTGTCAGCCGAAACTGTGTGTTTGTGATACTTGTGATTCTTAGGGCCCGTTTCCACTTGTGTGGGGTGGAATCGCCACGGATCCTCCGCTGACGAATTTGCATGCGGGAGCGAGATTCCATGCAAATTTTACTGTGATTTCGCATGCGATTTCGCATAGGTTAGTGTATATGCAAATTTAACCATGTCAGTGCCTGTGTGCCTTTTACATTGGTTTCATGCAAAATTGTATGCAAATTTCCGGTAAAATTTGCATACCGAAACCGCATGCGATTTTCCTATTAAATACATTGTATGCGATTCGCATGGCGGTGTGCGGTATGCCAATTCTGCGGGGTCTACCGTGTAGATTTTTTCTGCACAGAAAACCGCTCAGAAATCCTGACAAGTTGAAACAGTCCCATCCACTTGTATTGTCTATGCGAATCTGCATGCAGGAAACGCATGCAGATTCACTCTAGTGGAAACAGGCCCTTGGAAGTAAGCAAGGCCATAAATAGTTATGTTCATTTCAAGTGGGTCACTGCAATGTGTCACTGTTATTTAACATAATGCCCCCACCTATAAGTGGTATGTGTTCTGTAAATAATTAATTAATGTATGGTTTGGAAATGAATGCTTTATAATGCTGTGCAAGAGAATTGACGTTTATCAGACCCTTCCATCGACCATCAATGTCTGTTCATTATGCTGCTAAAAATAAAATGGAGATAATTAAAGCGGATCTGAGATGAAAAACTAACTATAACAAGTAACTTTTAAGTTAACCACAAGAGGTTAGCGCTCACAGCAATCTCAAAATAAGAAGAGCACCAGACGCACACCTGTTCGCCTCCTCCTACACTGTTAAAATATCTCTCAAGAGGTAGCGCTCAACGTGTGTGTCATAAATAATTCCAATCATCAAACCATGACATACCCCCTTTCAGCTCAAATCATAGAGCAATCAAATATCTGGTCTGAACAAGCATCATACACGTTTTATCATTAAACATTTTTTAGCAGTATTACGCTATGTGGGGTTTTTTCTCAATGAGGTTATGAACAAGAAGGCTGCTTTTATATGAAGAGGTGTCTGGTGTAATCTGTGGACTAACATATTGCTGGAGAGGTGGGGGACGACCCGGGAACGGTCCCAAGGCGCATATAGACCATTGGTTGGTCTAGGATAGCGGTGAGTGACACACAAAGGGTGTTGGTGGAGGCCTTGCTGTAACATTCTGTTGGGAGTCTCAGCAACCCGAGGACTGTATGGTCACACAGAGGAGGAACACCTCTTCAGCAACCTGTTCTTAGGCTTTAGGGCTAGTGTACATGGACATTAAATCTGGGCCTGTGTAGGGACTGTTAAAGGACTCATCACATTGTTTTATTATCTGTGTAACTTTTATGAACACCTGAGCAATCTGTGAACTTTTCATTTCAGAATTGATGCTTGTTCAGACCAGATATTTCATTGCTCTATGATTTGAGCTGAAAGGGAGTATGTCCTGGTTTGATGATTGGAATTATTTATGACACACATGTTGAGCGCTACCTCTTGAGAGATATTATAACAAGTAACTTGTCTATATATCTTATCTAAAGTTTAGACAGCAAATCTAGCTGCAAACAGCTTCAACAGTTTATTATTTATTCCTGTGATACAATGAGAGTGGCCATGTTCTGCTTGTCACATTACACACAGGCAAAGTTGCTCTGCTTCTCCAGCCCTCTGCCTGTGAAAACGTCACTCCCTTCTCATCCTCCCTCTGCCTCTGAAATCTCTGGCTAGTAACACCTCCCCATCTTCCTGCCCAGACTGAGCTCCCATAAGCCCCTGCTACTAAGGCTGAGAGTGCCAAGGCACTCTGGAGAAGCTGTGGGCAAGGCCTGTTTAGTTTATAGGGAATTAGAATATTAAAACAAAAAAAAAGTATTTGGCTTGAGGAATGCCCTATAAACTATATGAAAGGAACACAATTATGCAATGAGTAAAAGTTTATCTCGGATCCACTTTAAAGACTTCCTGTTCCCATAGCTGATCAGCCGAATATTTAGATCCAACACTCTGATTTCCTGACATATGCTTATAATGATTTCTAATACTGGCCATAAGGGCTCGGCCACCTGTAACACGTGGAGTGATCATTGTAAGGGTGGTAACGGTTTATAACTCCAATGTGAGAGGCCTACTTACAACATAAAGTCATTGTCTTTCCTCTCTCTGGGAAGATCTGTGGAATAAACATGGAAAAGTCATGACTGGGTTGGAGCTCCTCATATTGGACTAATTAACTTGTCAACAAACATCGTATATAACTCCTGACCAACTTGAAAGAGTAAAAAAGGTCTATATGCACAGCTTAAGAGAAACCTGAGGTGTGAGACCTATGGAAGGTGCCATATTTATTTCCTTTTTAACAATACCAGTTGCTTGGCTGTCCTGCTGATCTTTCTGGTCAGTAGGGTTTAAAACAAGCATGCTGATAATCTTTTCAGATTTGTCATAGACATCTGATCTGCATGCTTGTTCAGGGTCTATGGCGGAGGTGGAGGATCAGCAGCACAGCCAAGCAACGTAAATTTTTTAAAAGGAAATGAACATATCAGCCTCCATACCCCTCTCACCTTGGGTTCCCTTTAAAGGGAGTCTGAAGCAAAAAAACAAAACATAAATACTCACCTTAGGAGAGGAAAGGCTCTTGGTCCTTTAGAGCCTTCCCGTTCCTGCGCTGGCCCCCGTTAGCAGTCTCCAACCAATTGGTTTAAGCAGACTGATCTCTGCTGCTGCCCTCGGCTTCAGAAGTCTTTGAGAGCTTGAGTGCTCCTGAAAATGGGCCACTCCGTACTGCGCATGCGTGAGCACGCTGTCTCGTGTATCCGAGCATGCACAGTAAGGAGCTGCCAGTACTCCGGCTCCCAAAGACTTTTGAAGCCTCCCGGGGTGAGAGGTTTGAACCGGGAAAAGGAAGGCTCATTAGGACCCAGAGTCATCCCTTTCCTTAGGGAAGTATTTTTTTTTTTAAATAGGCTTCAGATTAACTTTAAACTTGTGCAACAGTTGACATTAACAGGCAGGTATAGCTGAGAAGAAGCTGAAGTTAAGAGTGTCAACATCACTTCCCTAGCAATAAAATTCTGCACAAATAGTGGTAGTGACAGTATGCTGGGTCTGAGCGACACACAGCATTTTGTGGCGTCTCCTTTATCAAGCTCTCGACATACTCTATCTGGGAACCAAACCGTGAGAGTACTTAAACTTTTGCAGTATTCTAATTAACAAAATCCACCAATAGTGTTTGATCACATTGGCGTACCTATGGGAAACTGATTTCCTCTCCGTGTATTTATGGGAGGCATTAGCAATGCCCATTCAAACACGAGGAGGGAGTTAGTCCCCGATACACGGACACATCAGTTCCCCATCAGGTCTGCCAATGTGCCAATGCCTCCGGGTTCACTTCTGGAATTTCAGACTTGAAAGTCTGAAAACCACTGTGCCTGCGTTGCTGACGTCAGCAGGAGTGCACTGCGCAGACACAGACCACACTGGGCCTGAGCATTACCGTCCTGGTGACGTCAGCGGGAGTGAGGACACAGCAAACACAGGCGCAGTGGTTTTCTGACTTTAAAGTCTGAAATTCCAGAAGTGAACCAGAGGCGGGGCCGGAGCATCGGGGAGTGGCTGCGCGGGCACAGGATGTCTGCGGGGGGCCATTAGAAGCCCCGGGTAAGTTCAACTCATTTTCCCCCAACCACCCTACAGTATTCCTTTAATGCTATAGAGGTGATTGTGACAGTTTTAAAAGTGCTGATCCATAGTGCACTGAATAGACTTGTATCTCTGGTAGCTCCAAGAGAGGATCATGCACTGCATCCCATTGGTACTGAACAGGTTATCCAGTAACTATCACTCAATGTCACATCTAATGTGTGACTCTCTAGTTGCCTAAACTGGGGGGGGTATCTATGCTGGGGGTTGTATCTGGCTACCTATACTAGATGGGTTCTCTAGCTATGTATACTGGAGGAGGCTCTATGGCTACCTATATTGGAGGGCTTTCTGGCTACCTATACTGGAGAGGCTCTATTTCTACCTATAGTGGATGAGTTCTCTAGCCAGCTATACTGGAGGGGGGATCTCTGACTACCTATACTTGGGGGCTTTCTGGTTACCTATAGAGGATGCGTTCTCTAGCTATTTATATTAGTGGGGATTCCTGTAGCATGTGTGGAGCTCTCGGACTACCTATACTGGAGGGACATCTGGCTACTTATACTGAGGAATCTTGGACTACCTATACTGGAGGTGGAGAATCTCTAGCTACCTATAATGGGGTAACTCTAGCGTCCTATACTGGGAGGACTGCCTATAATGGGGGGGGGGGGAGCTCTCTGGCTACCTATACTGGAGGTGGAGAGTCTCTAGCTACCTATAATGGGGTAACTCTAGCGTCCTATACTGGGAGGACTGCCTATAATGTGGGGGGGGAGCTCTCTGGCTACCTATACTGGAGGTGGAGAATCTCTAGCTACCTATAATGGGGTAACTCTAGCGTCCTATACTGGGAGGACTGCCTATAATGTGGGGGGGGAGCTCTCTGGCTACCTATACTGGAGGTGGAGAATCTCTAGCTACCTATAATGGGGTAACTCTAGCGTCCTATACTGGGAGGACTGCCTATAATGGGGGGGGGGGGGAGCTCTCTGGCTACCTATACTGGAGGTGGAGAATCTCTAGCTACCTATAATGGGGTAACTCTAGCGTCCTATACTGGGAGGACTGCCTATAATGTGGGGGGGGGAGCTCTCTGGCTACCTATACTGGAGGTGGAGAATCTCTAGCT
Organism: Hyperolius riggenbachi; assembly: GCF_040937935.1. NCBI lineage: Eukaryota > Metazoa > Chordata > Amphibia > Anura > Hyperoliidae > Hyperolius > Hyperolius riggenbachi. Next base: position 679,046,760 of record NC_090646.1, read on the forward strand.
ACCTATAATGGGGTAACTCTAGCGTCCTATACTGGGAGGACTGCCTATAATGTGGGGGGGGGGGGAGCTCTCTGGCTACCTATACTGGAGGTACAGAATCTCTAGCTACCTATAATGGGGTAACTCTAGCGTCCTATACTGGGAGGACTGCCTATAATGTGGGGGGGGGGGGAGCTCTCTGGCTACCTATACTGGAGGTGGAGAATCTCTAGCTACCTATAATGGGGTAACTCTAGCGTCCTATACTGGGAGGACTGCCTATAATGTGGGGGGGGGAGCTCTCTGGCTACCTATACTGGAGGTGGAGAATCTCTAGCTACCTATAATGGGGTAACTCTAGCGTCCTATACTGGGAGGACTGCCTATAATGTGGGGGGGGAGCTCTCTGGCTACCTATACTGGAGGTGGAGAATCTCTAGCTACCTATAATGGGGTAACTCTAGCGTCCTATACTGGGAGGACTGCCTATAATGTGGGGGGGGAGCTCTCTGGCTACCTATACTGGAGGTGGAGAATCTCTAGCTACCTATAATGGGGTAACTCTAGCGTCCTATACTGGGAGGACTGCCTATAATGTGGGGGGGGGGGAGCTCTCTGGCTACCTATACTGGAGGTGGAGAGTCTCTAGCTACCTATAATGGGGTAACTCTAGCATCATATACTGGGGGGACTTCCTATAATGTGGGGGGGGGGGGGCTCTCTGACTACCTATACTGGAGGGACATCTGGCTACTTATACTGAGGAATCTCTAGCTACCTATACCAGTGGGCTTTCTGACTACCTATATTATGGGGGGGGGGGGCCTCTCTCTGCCTATACTGGAGGGGTCTCTGGCTACCTATACTGGAGGGACATCTGGCTACTTATACTGAGGAATCTCTGGCTACCTATACCAGTGGGCTTTCTGACTACCTATATTATGGGGGTGGCTCTCTCTGCCTATACTGGAGGGGTCTCTGGCTACCTATACTGGGGGGCTCTCTCTGCCTATACTGGAGGGGTATCTGGCTACCTATACTGGGGGTGGCTCTCTCTGCCTATACTGAAGGGGTCTCTGGCTACCTATACTGGGGGTGGCTCTCTCTGCCTATACTGGAGGGGTCTCTGGCTACCTATACTGGTGAGGGCCCTCTGTGTCTACACATTGCTGGGGGCTCCTCTGGCTACCTGTACTGGGGAATCCCTCTGGCTACCAACTACTGAAGGCTACCTAAAACTGCGTACATCTCTGGCTATGGCATCACAACAATATGGGGAAGAGGTATTTACAACTTCAAACTGAGAGCTGTTAAGCCTAAAATGCTGCACTGCCCAAGTACACAAGACCTGGCATAATGCTTACAGTCTTTAGATAATGAGATAATTAGGTAGGCCACTGGAAGTACTCCTGAATGAGATCTTTTTGTTGTTAAGGTGAACGAGATTTCCCCAAAGCAGTTGGTAGAACCATTGCAGTACAAGAAGGTAAACTCTTTCCTTAGTTCTTAGGTTGTGGGCCAACAACAAGAGCAGTCCTGGGGTTGTGAAAATATCCGTGAGATATTTTTTGATTGATTTGGTGCGAGATCAAGTTAAGAAGTCTTGCATAGACATTCTTGCACAACACACCAAACACAGTGTGCAAAGTCCAGCTTGGGAGGAGGAAGTATCTGCGTCTAATGACATACATCCGAACTTTGCCTTATTTACAGGGTCAATTCCTAAACCGGTGTATCGCCTTCCTCCTCACCTGTCAATATCTTGGCCTGTACATTGAAAGGTGTTTATCACAAGTGTTTAAAATAAGCAGGTTGCATGCACAAAATAAAGTACTTTCACAAGGGATGTAGAATTATATTAACCGGTTCAGCCCCACAGTGTCGAAAACCTCAAGCATCCGAGCAACGTTCACCTCCCATTCATTCGCCAATAACTTTATTGCTACTTATCACAATTAATTGCTCTATATCTTGTTTTTTCCGCCACTAATTAGGCTTTCTTTGGGTAGTAAATTTTGCTAAGAATTATTTTTTTCTAAATCCATGTTAACAGGAAGATTAAGAAAGAAATGAAAAAAATTCATTATTTCTAAGTTATTGGCCATTATAGTTTGAAATTAATATACGCTACCGTAATTAAAACTCATGTATTTTATTTGCCGATTTGTCCCGGTTATTACACAGTTTAAATGATGTCCCTATCACAATTTATGGCGCCAATATTTTATTTAGAAATAAAGGTGCATTTTTTTCAATTTGCATCCATCACTATTTACAAGCATAAGATTTAAAATAATTTAATAATATACTAACTATTTGTTGTTTTTGTTTTTTTTTAATTGTAATTTTTTTTAAATTAAAATGTATTTAGTTAATTTTTGGTGTGGGAGGGAAACAGCTAATTTTAAATGTAAAATAATGTAATTGTTTAATAAAAAAATGTATGCGAGTGCAGTTTAATATTTGACCACAAGATGGCCACAGTCAAGAAAGTCCTGGATGCGAACGATCTCGCATCCAGGAACTACAAGGAGCCTGGGAAACTATTTTTTTTTGGCAGAAAGACGGCAGTCTCTAATTAGAAACCATAATTTTTTCTGCGGGGTATGGGAATTATATTCCCATTCACTGATCGGGGGGCTAGCGGCAGGCAACGGGAGCGCACGTGGGAGCGCGCCTGATCGCACGCACAGCACAGCAGCAGAGCCTATCTGGATGAACTTACTCGTCCAGATAGGCTGAACTGGTTAAGTGTCTCACCTGACTCTCCTGTTGTTGTGACGTTGCTGCTCCATACAGGGTGTGTCTCCCAAGGAGTGCGCACAGTTAGGGTGATCTTGTACAGTGCCAGAGATTTAAGACTGGGGAATGTCACATTTCTTGCATTAGATGAAGAGTTACATGAGGGAGGAGATGTTGTCTCATCACAGCAGGTGGCGTTAAATCTCCAGCGAGAAGGACATTCAGGAGAACATGAGGTCCAGATGCTGATGTTGTTGGAGGTGATTGCTACATCCGTCACTGTCACTCCTGACATAGACAACAGTGCCAAAATTAACAAGAATCCAACAGTGCCAAAATTAACAAGAATCCAACAGTGCCAAAATTAACAAGAATCACAATGTCAGTAGCATGTAATGCAACTCAGGTATATTGCACATATGTGTTGAGTTTGGCACAGGATATTGTTGTCCATCATCTCTTTTTCTGCCTAATTTTCATAGTTTTGCTAACTCTCACAATGCTCACCTTTCTTCACACTGTTCTGCCTCTTCTCATGTACCTACAATCGGCTAGTCAATATGTTACTGCAGGATCACCCATCTACATCTGACCCTCCCTGCTCTACTCAAGAAACATTTATATTGACACGAAACATTTATATTGCGCTTTTCTCCTGGCGGAATCAGAGCGCCAGAGCTGCAGCCCCTAGAGCGCGCTCCATAGGCAGTAGCAGTGTTAGGGAGTTTTGCTCAAGGTCTCCTACTGATTAGGTGCTGGCTTACTGTACAGATTTTACACCCAGGTCTCCTATGTCAGAGGCAGAGCCAGTACAGTATCCAGCCACTTACTCACTTTTTTCACCTTCTTGAACTTCTGTCTTCACTCATTTCACCCCCCATCTCCAAATATAATCTGTCTGCATATAAGAATCACATATGTTGGTCTTCACTTACATAAAACCTATTGCCTAAAATTTGAGATCATGTCTTCTTTTGTCCTGTCTTTCATGCACAAAAAGTCACTCTCTTTTCTGGGCCTCACAGAAACAGACTTACCCCCTCAGATATTGTCTCACCTGCTGCACTGTCATATTTTGCACCAAAGCCCAAGCAGGTCTGTGTTGCTGCAAGGGTGCAGTGCTGCCGTGCTCATTCTCAGATGGGAGCTTCTGGAGGACCAAGCGCTGGAACTGTGAGGTGGAAGATCCTCTCCCAGGTTACCGGTTTCATTTACAAACCTCACAGGTTTGCTTTAAGACCAGCAGCTGCCAATCTTTAATTGGCAGCTGGTGAATTAACTGATAGTATTATTAATTTAGGAAAACACTCCTTTTTGACACAAAGAGCAAAAAATATAACTCCTCACAGGGCAATCCACTTTACCCCAATGGAACACTTGATAGTTTAGCAAAGACAGTACACCTAATATACCACAACAGTGTTTTGCAGTTTGAAAAGTAGTTCAAATCTTTATTTGCACAAAATATATTCATTCCTTATTGAAAGTTACCAAAACACTTTAATAGGTCAATCTTCATGAAGATCTCAAATGTGGTCATAAAACATTGACAATACAAATCTTCATGTGGTTATTAATGTTACAAATTCTGGCTTGGAGTAGTAAAATTAGTTTTCTAGGAAACTACACTAGTTTGTTTTGGGTGTATGCCCTTCATCAGGCATTTACTGTAAAAAGATTTTTATTTCTAAAAAATGAAAGAAACATGAACAAGAATCAAAATATGTAATATTTTATAAATCAACTAACCAGGACCCAGGAAAAAAAACAAAACAAAAAAAATGAAAGTATTAGGAAAAAAACAGACACTAGGGGGCACACATATAGCTCAATAGATATACTGTAAAAACGTAAAATATATGCATGCATATCTTTCATGTGGTTATATCTATTGAGCTATATGTGTGTCCATCTAGTCTTCTACACTTTTTGGGTGGCTTTCTTGGATGGTCTGCCTTTCTATCCAGACTGCTCTATATCTTCCCACTTTATCTTTACTTTATCTGTACTTATTATACCGGATCCATATGGTTACTGGATTGTGTTTTACCATTTTTTGCCTAGCATCTTCATTTTTACGATTTTCTTTCCTGGGGTCTGGTTATTTGATTTTTTTTATATAATGTATGTTTTAATTCTTGTTCATGGTTCTTTCATTTTTAGAAATGAAAATCTTTTTTATACTTAAAACTGTGACCAAGAATTGAACTTCATCCTAGTCAGTAGCTGATACCCCCTTTCCCATGAGAAATCTTTTCCTTTTCTCAAACGGATCATCAGGGGACTTTGTATGGCTGATAATGTGGCAAGACCCCTCCCACAGTGTGATGTCAGGACCTTGGTACTGACATCACACTGTGGGAGCCTTTGTTGCATTGTGGGAAATAACAGCCGTTTCCAACTGCCAAAAAAGCAAGCAGCAGCTACTTCCATTGATATAATCGGCCAGCAGTAGAATTGTCACCATGTGATAAATATCAAAATGTAAACAAGGGAGAGGAAAGCTTTTACAATGGGCAAACACTGACTAAATCATTTATACATAATTATTGTAAAAATGAAGCACTTTTTTTCATCATGTTATTTTCACTGGAGTTCCTCTTTAAGGCCTGATGAAGGGCATATGCCTGAAATGAACTAGTGTTGTTGCCTAGAAAATTAATGCCAGAATTAGTAACATTATTGACCACATGAAGATTAGAGATGGACTGAACTGTTCTGAAGCTCTGGGGAATGACCTTGGGACACTTCCGTGTTCAGCAGCTTCCACATTACTGTGCAGACACTTTCCCGGTGGCCGCGTGGCCTCGATCATGCACCCACAGCCGGGAGCGCTCTCTGCAAGCGCATGATGTCACGCAGAGAATTCCTGGCTGCAGCAAAGTTAGCATGCCTTATCAGAGTAGCATACCAAACGTATGCCTGCTAATTGGCAATGAGCTCCACTTGTCCTGCCCTGAGCCCCTGCGGGTTTGTAGCGCTCACTATGCTACTCTGATAAGGCGTGTTAACTTTGATAAGGCATGCTATTTGTCTTAGTGAATCAAGCCCTATGAATGAACCCAGATGGAGTGAGTTCTGCCCTGGGAGCTGGATTTGTGGTTAAATCATTATATATCTGTGTGCTCACCTGTGCAGGTAACAGCTGGATACCACTGAGGTCTGTCATCACCCCACTTCACACACCTCGTTCTCTGAGATGATGGGTAATATCCGGGGTTACACTGTACTGTGACCTCCTCATTTATGGTATAATACTGCTTATTTCCGGTCACATTGTACATGTTCTCTATGGAGGGTCTCTCACAAACAGCTGTGACATAAATACACAAAGGTGCATTATTATTATTATTATTATTATTATAATAATTAATACACAGGTCAAAGCCCCTGATGATGCAGCAGTGAAACCGGTCGGGCTAGCGGAGGGCAGATGGGACAACGGCACCCCATTTGGATCTGATACACGATTGTGTTTTTGAGGGTCCCATCACAGTCGTAAGTACTGGATGTGTTTTATTTTATTATTCAATAAAAGCTGTTTTTTTTTAAAAAAAGTGGAGAACATTTAGATGTTTCTGTGCTATTGTTATTATTTGCATGTTGGGAGCTTCTATACTGCATGAAGGAAGATAGCTGACAGTGTGGAGATATAAGAGACCACAGAGGACAACCCGTCACTGTGTCCATTGATGCACTCAGACCTTATCATTTGGGTCTTATGGAGTTCTGGTAAGCCTGCACTATAAAGGGTGATTGTGGTGATGGAATTATGCTAATGAAAGCCCACGTAGAACTGAAGTTTTGAAGTGCGTGTGAGAAGAGTCTATCTGAGGACTTTCATTTCTGGCAGCCTGTGAGACTTTTGGACACTCTTTTGTGCGGATGCTTCTTTGTACATAATGCACAGGTCACACAGCTAATGCAGCTCTTTACACTGAACAGTTCATAGCAGAGACTCTCCCTCAGCGGGACTCACAGTCTAATGAGAGTATTAGTGTATGTCTGTGTAAATATATGCTTCAGTGACTTATCAATTTAGAATATGATATACAGTGGCTTGCATAAGTTTTCGGCCCCCTTGAAGTTTTCCACATTTTGTCACATTACTGCCACAAACATGAATCAATTTTATTGGAATTCCATGTGAAAGACCAACACAAAGTGGTGTACACGTGAGAGGTGGAATGAAAATCATACATGATTCCAAACATTTTTTACAAATAAATAACTGCAAAGTGGGGTGTGCGTAAGTATTCAGCCCCCCTTTGGTCTGAGTGCAGTCAGTTGCCCATAGACATTGCCTGATGAGTGCTAATGACTAAATAGAATGCACCTGTGTGTAATCTAATGTCAGTACAGCAAAAATCTATTACCCTTCGCACACTCACATGCAAATGTTCAAACAAATGCATTCACAGATTCACTCATCCAGGCACAACTGTTATCCCTACAGCTAAATTAAAAGCCAGGGTTTTAGTTCACAGAAGAATGCATTCTTATGCTTAGTCACCTATACTGCGCAGAAGTACCCAGGTAAACATAGGTGTCCTAACTCTGGCCCTGTAACATGCATAGTGCAGACATGCAAACACATTCATTGCATCAAACCTATCAATGGATTAGGAGCACACATCCTAACTTCCTCTCCTGGGAAAGACGGTGCATCTTACCAATCGCACAAGGGAGCTAACGTTATGTGTCCATGTGCACCATGCGCATACACCAGCATAAGCTGTGTGCATGCTGACAAATACATACAGGGGAAGGAGGGAGTGCACTGAATTGGACCCTAGCCACAGGGGTCAGTAGTAAAATGGAAATACATATATCCAGGCACATCGCCTCTAGTTAGGACATTAAATAAATTATTAGGGAAAGGGAGGTGCTGAAGGGGGTGTGGCTAGAAAACAGCAAAAATCTATTACCCTTCGCACACTCACATGCAAATGTTCAAACAAATGCATTCACAGATTCACTCATCCAGGCACAACTGTTATCCCTACAGCTAAATTAAAAGCCAGGGTTTTAGTTCACAGAAGAATGCATTCTTATGCTTAGTCACCTATACTGCGCAGAAGTACCCAGGTAAACATAGGTGTCCTAACTCTGGCCCTGTAACATGCATAGTGCAGACATGCAAACACATTCATTGCATCAAACCTATCAATGGATTAGGAGCACACATCCTAACTTCCTCTCCTGGGAAAGACGGTGCATCTTACCAATCGCACAAGGGAGCTAACGTTATGTGTCCATGTGCACCATGCGCATACACCAGCATAAGCTGTGTGCATGCTGACAAATACATACAGGGGAAGGAGGGAGTGCACTGAATTGGACCCTAGCCACAGGGGTCAGTAGTAAAATGGAAATACATATATCCAGGCACATCGCCTCTAGTTAGGACATTAAATAAATTATTAGGGAAAGGGAGGTGCTGAAGGGGGTGTGGCTAGAAAACAGCAAAAATCTATTACCCTTCGCACACTCACATGCAAATGTTCAAACAAATGCATTCACAGATTCACTCATCCAGGCACAACTGTTATCCCTACAGCTAAATTAAAAGCCAGGGTTTTAGTTCACAGAAGAATGCATTCTTATGCTTAGTCACCTATACTGCGCAGAAGTACCCAGGTAAACATAGGTGTCCTAACTCTGGCCCTGTAACATGCATAGTGCAGACATGCAAACACATTCATTGCATCAAACCTATCAATGGATTAGGAGCACACATCCTAACTTCCTCTCCTGGGAAAGACGGTGCATCTTACCAATCGCACAAGGGAGCTAACGTTATGTGTCCATGTGCACCATGCGCATACACCAGCATAAGCTGTGTGCATGCTGACAAATACATACAGGGGAAGGAGGGAGTGCACTGAATTGGACCCTAGCCACAGGGGTCAGTAGTAAAATGGAAATACATATATCCAGGCACATCGCCTCTAGTTAGGACATTAAATAAATTATTAGGGAAAGGGAGGTGCTGAAGGGGGTGTGGCTAGAAAACAGCAAAAATCTATTACCCTTCGCACACTCACATGCAAATGTTCAAACAAATGCATTCACAGATTCACTCATCCAGGCACAACTGTTATCCCTACAGCTAAATTAAAAGCCAGGGTTTTAGTTCACAGAAGAATGCATTCTTATGCTTAGTCACCTATACTGCGCAGAAGTACCCAGGTAAACATAGGTGTCCTAACTCTGGCCCTGTAACATGCATAGTGCAGACATGCAAACACATTCATTGCATCAAACCTATCAATGGATTAGGAGCACACATCCTAACTTCCTCTCCTGGGAAAGACGGTGCATCTTACCAATCGCACAAGGGAGCTAACGTTATGTGTCCATGTGCACCATGCGCATACACCAGCATAAGCTGTGTGCATGCTGACAAATACATACAGGGGAAGGAGGGAGTGCACTGAATTGGACCCTAGCCACAGGGGTCAGTAGTAAAATGGAAATACATATATCCAGGCACATCGCCTCTAGTTAGGACATTAAATAAATTATTAGGGAAAGGGAGGTGCTGAAGGGGGTGTGGCTAGAAAACAGCAAAAATCTATTACCCTTCGCACACTCACATGCAAATGTTCAAACAAATGCATTCACAGATTCACTCATCCAGGCACAACTGTTATCCCTACAGCTAAATTAAAAGCCAGGGTTTTAGTTCACAGAAGAATGCATTCTTATGCTTAGTCACCTATACTGCGCAGAAGTACCCAGGTAAACATAGGTGTCCTAACTCTGGCCCTGTAACATGCATAGTGCAGACATGCAAACACATTCATTGCATCAAACCTATCAATGGATTAGGAGCACACATCCTAACTTCCTCTCCTGGGAAAGACGGTGCATCTTACCAATCGCACAAGGGAGCTAACGTTATGTGTCCATGTGCACCATGCGCATACACCAGCATAAGCTGTGTGCATGCTGACAAATACATACAGGGGAAGGAGGGAGTGCACTGAATTGGACCCTAGCCACAGGGGTCAGTAGTAAAATGGAAATACATATATCCAGGCACATCGCCTCTAGTTAGGACATTAAATAAATTATTAGGGAAAGGGAGGTGCTGAAGGGGGTGTGGCTAGAAAACAGCAAAAATCTATTACCCTTCGCACACTCACATGCAAATGTTCAAACAAATGCATTCACAGATTCACTCATCCAGGCACAACTGTTATCCCTACAGCTAAATTAATGTCAGTACAAATACAGCTGCTCTGTGATGGCCTCAGAGGTTGTCTGAGAGAATATTGGGAGCAACAACACCATGAAGTCCAAAGAACACACCAGACAGGTGAGGGATAAAGTTATTGAGAAATTTAAAGCAGGCTTAGGCTACAAAAAGATTTCCAAAGCCTTGAACATCCCACGGAGCACTGTTCAAGCGATCATTCAGAAATGGAAGGAGTATGGTACAACTGTATACCTACCAAGACAAGGCCATCCACCTAAACTCACAGGCCGAACAAAGAGAGCGCTGATCAGAAATGCAGTCAAGAGGCCCATGGTGACTCTGGACGAGCTGCAGAGATCTACAGCTCAGGTGGGGGAATCTGTCCATAGGACAACTATCAGTCGTGCACTGCACAAAGTTGGCCTTTATGGAAGAGTGGCAAGAAGAAAGCCATTGTTAACAGAAAAGCATAAGAAGTCCTGTTTGCAGTTTGCCACAAGCCATGTGGGGGACACAGCAAACATGTGGAAGAAGACTCTGGTCAGATGAGACCAAAATGGAACTTTTTGGCCAAAATGCAAAACGCTATGTGTGGCGGACAACTAACACTGCACATCACTCAAAACACACCATCCCCACTGTCAAATATGGTGGTGGCAGTATCATGCTCTGGGGGTGCTTCTCTTCAGCAGGGACAGGGAAGCTGGTCAGAGTTGATGGGAAGATGAATGGAGCCAAATACAGGGCAATCTTGGGAGAAAACCGCTTGGAGTCTGCAAAAGACTTGAGACTGGGGCAGAGGTTCACCTTCCAGCAGGACAATGACCCTAAACATAAAGCCAGGGCAACAATGGAATGGTTTAAAACAAAACATATCCATGTGTTAGAATGGCCCAGACAAAGTCCAGATCTAAATCCATTCCAGAATATGTGGCAAGATCTGAAAACTGCTGTTCACATACGCCGTCCATCTAATCTGACTGAGCTGGAGCTGTTTTGCAAAGAAGAATGGGCAAGGATTTCACTCTCTAGATGTGCAAAGCTGGTAGAGACATACCCTAAAAGACTGGCAGCTGTAATTGCAGCAAAAAGTGGTTCTACAAAGTATTGACTCAGGGGGCCGAATAATTATGCACTCCCCACTATGCAGTTATTTATTTGTAAAAAATGTTTGGAATCATGTATGATTTTCATTCCACTTCTCACATGTACACCACTTTGTGTTGGTCTTTCACATGAAATTCCAATAAAATTGATTCATGGTTGTGGCAGTAATGTGACAAAATGCAGAAAACTTCATGAGTGCCGAATTCTTTTGCAAGCCACTGTATAATATAGACCATTCAAAGATTCCAGGTTTCTGTATTTTGTGGAGATGTGATAACTATACAGGTAAATCTGTGTGTGCTCACCTGTGCAGGTAACCGCTGGGTACCACTCATGTCTGTCACCACGGCTATTAGTCACACAAATCATTGTCTGAGATTTCGGGTAATATCCGGTGTTACACCAAATTGTGACTTCCTCATTTATGTCATAATACTCCTTATCACCGGGCACACTGCGCATGTTCTCCATGGAAGGTCTCTGACAGCCGGCTGTGACTTTAATACACAAAGGCATATAGATGTCAGTTTACCAACAAAGATCAGGATAGTTAAAGCCATGGTCTTCCCAGCAGTATCATATGGCTGTGAAAGCTGCACTATAAAGTCCATGCATAGAGCTGCGGGTGTTGAGAAAGCTACTGAGAGGAGTTCATACCACTAAAGCTCAGATACTCCGGTCACATAATGACAGACATGTCTGGGTCATGAAGAGTCAACTAAACGGATGAGGAGGAGGAGCAGTAGCGGTAGTACTAGGGGCAGAGGTTATACGTATTAGTAGCAGTAGTTGTATAAGCAATAATATGAGTAGTAGTATTAGTAGTAATAATTAGGGATAGTCATAGAAATGCAAACTGTTCCAATTTGATGCAGATATGTATTAACTCCATATGTAAGTGTGTGCAGCTCGAAAATGTAGCCATCACATTCCAACTCTGCAGCAGCACAAGTGGTGATGGTAGTGCCAGTATTAACAACTTGAGGACCAGAGGTTGATACACCCCTACTAACCAGGCCATTTTTTACAATTCAGCATTTCACAGCTTTAACCCCTTTGACTATATGATGCTTTCCGGATTTTAGGGTCAGAAAGTGGTGCCATATTTTTGCATGGTTTTAGATCCTAAAACCTGGAAAAAATTATGCTGCTAGGGAGCAGCTCAGCACTCACTCATCTCCCTGGGATCCGGTGCTGCAGTTTTCCCTCCGTCCTGCGGGTGGCGCTGTAACCCTATAGTGAGATTGCCAGCTGTCATCATAACGATAGATGGGGATCTCACCAGGGGGAAGCAGAGCCTTGGAGGAGAGGAAGAAATGTCATCTGACTCTCCCCCCCCCCCCCCAACATCCTGATAATTGGCAATTTAGTGCACTTTTCACCATTAGACGATTGTTCATATGTTTAGTCCGACATGTTCATGACCCACCTTTCCATTTCATTCGTTTTTGTCAATTTCTCCTTTTGGGTCACTTATTGGTCATATGTTGTATTATAATGTGGATATTAACCATTTATGCCGCCTGGACATGATTATCACATCCAGACGGCTGCTGTAGCGCTGCTGCATGCTCCCGTGCACACGTGTTGTCCCCGTTAGCCTGGAGATCAATGGATGGGAACATAGTTCCCATTCGTTTTACCATTCATTGATCTATGTCCCCGGTCGAAAGACGGAGGGCATCTTATGGGAAACCGCGGACTTTCTGATAAAAAAAAAGTTCCCCATCCTCCTTATGCTTCCTGGAAGCAAGAGCGTTTGGCTACAAGATGGCCACAGTCAAAAACACTTTTTTTAGTCCTGGAAGCAAATAGTAAAACTACATCTACATACATATTTCAATGAAATAAACACACATTATTACTGTAACAATGGTGGGTGTCAGCAAGTAACAGAGTTCTGATTATTTGGTGATCTGCAGTATCAGCTGATACGCCTCTTGCCCGCATAAAGGTTGAGACGGGGAGCGCGCGCACGCGCTAATGCGACCTTGTGAGCAGCAGAGATGCCCGTCCTCGGAGCACGAGATGCCCGAGGAGCGGGAACACAATCAGGCAGGGAGGCAGAGGCAGTCGCGGTGGTGGCACTGCCGCGGCTGCCTTATTACTATTTGTTACAGTACCACCCCCTTGAGGCGTGGACTCCAGACACGTTTTACACGGTTTTTCAGGATGCTGCTCATGAAATGTCTGTCTCAATTCCTCAGCATGCATACGATGGCCTGGCACCCAAGATCTCTCTTCAGGCCCATACCCCCTCCAATGAACAAGGTACTGTACAGAGTTGCGCACCCAACGAGAATTCAAAATCTGTTCAATCTCATATTCTGGCTCTCCATCAATCACCACGGGGGGGGGGGGGGGGGAGGGATCCACATGCACAGCCAGCTTTGACAAAGACACATGGAAAGACTTTACATCTCTTATACTGGATGGGAGAGCAATCACATACTTCACATCATTAATCTTTTTGGATACCGGGTATGGGCCTATGAACCTGGGGCCTAATTTAGCTGAGGGTTGTTTTAAGGCCAGATGACGGGTGGACATCCACACCAAATCCCCAGGTACAAACCCCCATTCTACAGAATGCTTTTTATCAGCCTGTTTTTTTCTGGCTCTTAAAAGATGTCTCTAAATTTCTCCTAACCAATATCCAAATCTCCTTAAGAGATTTCTGCCAATCTTCCAGAGCAGGGAGCGGAGAAGACACCACTGGCAACGGGGATAACTTGGGGGACCTCCCAGACACCACTTGGAAGGGAGAAAAGCCAGAAGAGGAGCTCTTCACATTATTGTGTGCAAATTCAGCAAAAGGAAGGAATTTTGCCCATTCCAATTGAGTATCAGCCACATAGCATCAGCCACATAGCACCGGAGAAACTGCTCCAATGACTGATTAACCCTTTCCGTTTGCCCATTTGTCTGTGGGTGGTAGCCGGACGAGAAGGACAGATTCATACCTAACTGATGACAGAAGGCCCGCCAAAATCTGGACACGAACCGGACTCCCCTATCTGACACCACATTCTCCGGAATTCCATGTAACCGGAAAATGTGCTGAATGAAGAGATCTGCCAGTTCTTGAGCAGAGGGGAGTCCGTCCAGAGGGATAAAATGGGCCATCTTCCTGAACCTGTCGACTACCACCCAAATGACAGTTTTGCCCTCGGACCTGGGGAGTTGGCCCACAAAGTCCATGGATATGTGGGTCCATGGTTCCTCAGGTACTGGCAAAGACTGAAGAGTACCAGCTGGAGCCTGTCGAGAAGGTTTACTTCTGGCACAGACTGAGCAATCCCTCACAAATTCTTTACAGTCAAGGGCCAGAGATGGCCACCAAAAACATCTGGAGAGTAGATCCTGTGTTCTTACAACCCCGGGATGACCTGCATTTTTATGAGCATGGAACAGTTGTAAAATCTGCAGGCGGAAGTGTAATGGCACAAATAGAACCACATCAGGTTTCCCCTCAGGGACATCTTGTTGGTAGGGCCCTAATGTGAGTGACCAATCTTCCCATGTTTCAGTTGCTGCTAAAACAACCTTCTCTGGCAGGATGTTTTTGGGGGTTGGAGACTGTACTGTCTCAGGATCGAAACATCTGAACAAGGCATCTGCCTTAAAGTTTTTGTTTCCAGGTTTATATGTAATTATAATCTAAATCTCGAAAAGAAAAAAGACCAACGAGCTTGTCGGGGACTGAACCTCTTGGCTCCCTCAATGTACTCCAAATTCTTGTGGTCTGTGTAGACTGTGATCACATGCTCTGCTCCCTCGAGCCAATGTCGCCATTCCTCGAATGCGAGTTTGATGGCCAGAAGCTCTCTGTTTCCAATGTCATCATTTCTCTCAGAGGGAGAGAATTTACGCGAGAAAAAGGCACAGGGATGTAATCTGCCTTTGAAACCAGAATGCTGAGACAGCACAACCCCAACCCCTATCTCAGATGCATCTACCTCCACAATGAGTGGGCAAGTGACATCCACGTGTTGCAAAATAGGGGCGGAGCAAAACAAACTCTTCAATGATGAAAAAGCAGAGTGTGCTTCTTCTGACCAATTGTAAGTGTCCGCCCCTTTTTTGGTGAGATCAGTGAGGGGTGACACCACAGAAGAGAATCCTTTAATACATTTTCTGTAGTAATTTGCAAAACCCAGAAACCTCTGGAGTGCCTTCAGACCCAAAGGCTTAGGCCACTCCAGAACAGCAGACACTTTCTTAGGGTCCATGGAGAGACCTGAAATGGAGATAATATACACCAAGAAAGGCACCTCAGACACCTCAAAAAGACATTTTTCGATTTTCACATACAAGCAGTTCTGTCTAAGTTTTTCCAAAACAAACTTTACATGTTTTCTGTGCTCTGACACATTCCGGGAGAAAATCAGTATGTCATCAAACTAGACTAGGACAAAACGTCCCAGGACCTCTCTGAACACCTCATTAACCAGTTCCTGGAAGACGGCAGGAGCGTTACACAGCCCGAAGGGCATGACAAGGTACTCGTAGTGCCCGTCGGGCGTGTTAAACGCCGTCTTCCATTTATCCCCTTCCCTTATGCGTACCAGGTTGTATGCCCCCCGTGGTCCAATTTAGAGAAGATACAAGCATCAGTGATCTGAGAAAACAGATCATCAATTAACGGTAGTGGATAGCGATTTTTTATAGTAATTTTATTCAGCTCCCTGTAATCGATACATGGGCGAAGCCCGCCATCCTTCTTCTGTACAAAAAAGAAACCTGCTCCGGCCGGAGACTTGGAGGGACGGATAAACCCCTTAGCCAGGTTCTCTTTAATGTACTCCTGCATGGCTAATTTCTCAGGACCTGAGAGGTTATAGAGATGACCTCTAGGGGGCATAGTTCCTGGTCTCAGCTCGATCGGACAGTCAAAACTTCTGTGAGGTGGAAGTTTGTCTGCCGATTTGGGGCAAAATACATCGGAAAATTCAGCATACTGTGGAGGCAAACCTTCAATCTGAACCTTGGTGGCACATATGGCAACTCTCTCCAAACAATGATGATAACAGAAAGGAGACCAGCTTAACAACTGACCGGAACTCCAATGCCATGGCATGCCAAGGATCACAGTAGAGGTGGCCATTTTTAGCACAAAGAACTGTAATTTTTCCCTGTGAAGAACCCCCACCTGACACAATAGTACAGGAGTCTGAGAAAGAGGCTGTTTGCCCTGTAGTGGAGAGTCATCCACTGCAGTGACAAAAATGTGTCTGTCTAAAGGGACAAGGGGAATCCCCAATTTCATAACAAAATCATAATCCATAAAATTAGCTGCTGAGCCCAAGTCTATAAATACCTGGGTAGATACCACTTGAACTTCCCAGGTAATAGAGCAAGGAAGTAATAGACGTTTATCTGGTAGAGGTAAAACTGGCTCGCCTAGGGTAGTACCTCTAGCTACACCTAGGTGGCAGAGTTTTCCGACTTCCTTGGGCAGTTCTGCACTATATGACCCTTTTCAGCACAGTATAAACAAAGTCCCTCTGTCCGTCTCAGATTTTTCTCTACCTCTGACAATTTAGAATGTCTGATCTGCATCGGCTTCTCTTGAGCAGGATGAGGCGGAGGGGAAGAGAAGATGGGAACAGTCTTTACTCTACCACGAGTTTGTTTCTGATAACGTATGCGGCGATTGATCTTTACTGCCAATGAAATTGCCTCATCAACTGTCTTAGGTTCCGGATGACTAAGCATCACGTCCGAAACTGGGTCGGATAATCCGGTCAAGAAACAATCTAGCAGCGCAAACTGCCCCCACCTAGCCGACACTGCCCACCTTCTGAATTCTGCGGCATAGGTCTCTACAGTGTTGTGTCCCTGTCGGAGGGTCTTAAAGCGGAATATAACCCTGCATTTCAACTTTGCTCTAAAACATTATTTACAGTATATTATATGCAACCAGCATTTATTTTTTTTTACTAGATCAGCATTGGAAGGGTTACACAGTGCTTTAAAGTTCCTGGAGATTTCAGCAGACGCATCCGAAGCTGACATAGATACATTTTGTTTACATAAATGTATCTAAGTGTTGAATGTGACTCATCTCTCTGACTGAGAAGGAGTTGGAGGACAGCCAAAGAGTGTGTAACATTTCTCAATAGATACATATAACTAAATAGAATGTAACAATCTGAACTTCTGCATATCTCTCCACGGAACTTTAAACCTCTGTGTTTAACCCTTCCAATGCTGGTCTAGTAAAAAAAATATGCTTTTTGCATATAGTATTGTGAGAAAACGCGGAAAAGCCACCGCATGTACTCAGAACAAGGCGGCTGATTCTGCGTCTAACGCGGCGGTTGGCACTCGTAGGTCTACATCTAGTAGTATGGCCAAACGCGGAGAAACCGCCGCATGCCTTGATAGCGGTGCGGCGGATCCCGCGTCCAGCGCGGCGGGTGCTTTACAACACATGTCTGGTGTGGCTGGGACTGATAGTCCACACAGGTTCAGAAGGACGCGCGCGCTGAGAGGCAGAACTTATATGACAGCCAGAAGGGAGTCAGCTGACCAGGCCGGTCAGCTGACGGTTCAACCACTTCCCATTGGTCCAGCACTTAGGGGAGGCGCTGGAGGGCGCTTTGCTATATATACTGGGTGCTGGTCATTCTCTGGTTGTCTGCCATTGCAATCACTACGTGGAAGCACTCAGACCATATTGTCAGAATCTGTATTATCTCTGTTATACTTCAGACTAGCTCCAGGGTGTTGATGATCAAGGACCTCACACCCAAAGATTAGGAATCTGTGTTATCATTCTGTTATACATCAGACTAGTTCCAGGGTGTAGATGATTACGGAGCTCACACCCAAGACTAGGAATACTGTGTATCATCTGTGTTATACTTCAGACTAGTTCCAGGGTGTTGATGACTACGGAGCTCACACCCAAGACTAGGAATTAGCTTTACCATTCTGTTATACTTCAGACTTGTTCCAGGGTGTTGATGACTACGGAGCTCACACCCAAGACTAGGAATTAGCTTTACCATCCTGTTATACTTCAGACTAGTTCCAGGGTGTTGACCTAGGAGCTCACACCTATAGACTAGACATTATTGATTATTTGTTATGACCTTCTGCTTTCCTGACCTCTCTTCTGATCTCTGATTTGGTACTTCGCTATATCTGATACTCCGTTGCCAAACCTTGCTTGCCTTAGGACTCTAAATCAGTCTCTTTCCTCTGTATCTCATCTGTCTGTGTGTTGCCGACCTGGCTTGTCCGACCTTGAGAACTATCTCCTCTGTTTAGAGATAGTTCACAGATCTGTCAGTGACACTCCACCATTGGTGTCACTCACACTCTGGTCCTTCCCACTCTCAGCCTGACTCCTCCCCTTGGGGAGCCTCAGGCCATTGGAAGGAGCTTGTTCTTTGGCAGTATCTCTTACTGCCTGGCACCCTCGAGACGGGTGCTCTCCTCAAAGTATTACTGTTGCACCAAACACTCCTATTACTCAGGTGTCCAGAGGTTAAAGATATATCTGATTATCGGTGATACTGCAGATCATCAATAATCGGGTATATATCTGTATTCTCGGTGATACTGCAGATCACCGATAATCAGATCCTCTCTGTGTTACACCGATCGTTACAAATATGCTGTAAATAATGTTTTAGAGCAAAGTTGAAATGCAGGGTTATATTCCGCTTTAAGTTTCCTCTCAGCAGTGACTGCACTATCTGGATCGTCATAGATTATCGCCATGGTTTTAAAGAATTCCTGTACTGACGTCAAAGCCTCGTGACCACTGGGAAGACTGTAAGCCCATGTCTGAGAGTCCCCTGAAAAATAACGTTTTAATAAAAGTTATTTTTTGGCTCTCAGAACCTGACGAAACCGGTCTCATCTCAAAATATGAGAGACATCGGTTTCTGAAATTCTGGAAGTCTGACTTATGAACAACAGAGTACCCTCTATATGAGGGGACTGTTAATAAAACTTAACTTTTAATAATGATTTATAAAATTCACTAATTAACTGCTTTCATACCAAATACATACTGAGCTAGGGGTTCATTATAAGTACAACAATGTGATTGCAATCACACCCCTTCAGCTCAGCGATATCATAAAGTATATTACACAATACCCCCCACCAAAAATAAACCCAACATGTTTCACTTCTAAAATGAAGCTTTTTCAAGGGAAAACATAATGTGCTTTAAGTGCAATAGTGCTAGGGTGTAAAATACAAGGTAATAGTAAAATAACAAAGAGCTAGTGAGCGTGTCCACTCATGATAGCTATGACTGCTATCATGAGCGGACACGCTCACTAGCTCTTTGTTATTTTACTATTACCTTATATTTTACACCCTAGCACTATTGCACTTAAAGCACATTATGTTTTCCCTTGAAAAAGCTTCATTTTAGAAGTGAAACATGTTGGGTTTATTTTTGGTGGGGGGTATTGTGTAATATACTTTATGATATCGCTGAGCTGAAGGGGTGTGATTGCAATCACATTGTTGTACTTATAATGAACCCCTAGCTCAGTTATTTACACAGAGTATGTATTTGGTATGAAAGCAGTTAATTAGTGAATTTTATAAATCATTATTAAAAGTTAAGTTTTATTAACAGTCCCCTCATATAGAGGGTACTCTGTTGTTCATTTAGGATTTCAGGTGCTGTGAAGGTTACTTTAAGTCTGACTTATGCCCTGAAAACTTTTCAGGGAGAGGCATCCTAGGCTCAATGACTGCAGGGGATTGCACTGGTGCAGCTGGAGTCTGGAGGTCACGTACAGTCTCAGTCAGCTGATTGATCTGAGTCTGCTGGGTATTGACAGTGTTGGTCAACTCGTTCACTGCCGCAGTCAATACCTCGACCCGGCTACACAGTGCTTCCATTACCATATTGGTCTGCTGTTATGTAACAATGGGTGTCAACAAGTAACAGAGTTTTGATTATTTGGTGATCTGCAGTATCACCAATAATACAGAATCTACTCCTGATTATGTGGTAATCTGCAGAATCACCAATAATGCAGGTACAGTAAAACAGGTAGATAGCTTCAATGTACAGGAAGTGCTTGGTGCAACAATAAGTACTGACAGATTTGGATATACCTCACCAGAGGAGCTGGTGGGCACTATCAGAACAGCGAGCACCTCACCAGTAACGAGGGCTCACTGGTGAGTAGAGTGGTCAGACTAATTGAGTTGGCAACAGACAGGCGAATACAGTACAGAATAAGCAGGCAGAGAGAAAGCGGTAAACAGGCAGAGTCGGCAGCAAGATCAGAAGGGCAAAGGTACAGAATTACTGAGTGGAAGAGTAGTCAGAACGAGCCAGAGTCATACACAGATAATACAATACAGTCTTCATTAATATAAGTTAAGCTATCGAAGGTCTGAGCGCTAACACAAAGTATTCGCAACCGCAGACAAGTTGCGAGTAAAGCCTCTGGGGTTAAGAGGCTGAAGAGAACCTGAGGGAAGCCCCCCCCCCCCCCCCGGACGCCAGCCAATCAGAGCCGGCGAATGCGACCTCTGATGTCAGCCGACCCGTAGGTCAGCTGATACGCCTCTTGACCGCATAAAGGTTGCGATGGTGAGCGCGCGCACGCGCTAACTCGACCTTGTGAGCAGCAGAGATGCCCGTCCTCAGAGCACAAGATGCCCGAGGAGCGGGAACACAATCAGGCAGGGAGGCAGAGGCAGCCGCGGTGGTGGCACTGTTCGCCGTGGCTGCCTTATTACTATTTGTTACAATTACATTTAAAATTAACTGTTTACCTCCCACACCAAAAATTACCCAAATACATTTTTTTTATAAAAAAAATACAATTAAAAAAACAAAAACAAAACATAGTTACCTAAGGGTCTGAACTTTTTTAATATGCATGTGACGAGGGTAAATTACAAAAAAAATTTAAATTATAAGCTTGTGAATAGTGATGGATGCAAAACTGAAAAAAATGCACCTTTATTTCCCCCAAAAATATTGGTGCCATACTTTGTGATAGGGACATAATTTAACCACTTCCCAACTGAGGGGTTTTACCCCTTGACCACCAGAGCAATTTTCACCTTTCAGCGCTCCTTCCATTCATTCGTCTATAACTTTATCATTACTTATCACAATGAAATGAACTATATCTTGTTTTTTTCGCCAACAATTAGGCTTTCTTTAGGTGGGACATTATGCCAAGAATTATTTTATTCTAAATGTGTTTTAATGGGAAAATAGGAAAAAATGTGGGAAAAAATGTATTATTTTTCAGTTTTCGGCCTTTATAGTTTTTAAATAATGCATGCTACTGTAATTAAAACCCATGAAATGTATTTGCCCATTTGTCCCGGTTACAAAACCGTTTAAATTATGTCCCTATCACAATGTTTGGCGCCAATATTTTAATTGGAAATAAAGGTGCATTTTTTTCAGTTTTGCGTCCATCCCTAATTACAAGCCCATAGTTTATAAAGTAATATACCCTCTTGACATAAATATTTAAAAATTTCAGTCCCTAAGGTAACTATTTATGTATTTTTTTAATTGTAATTTTTTTTTTATTACAAAAATAAAATAAATTGGGGAGTGTGGGAGGTAAGGAGTTAATTTTTTGTGTAAAACTAATTTATTTGTATGTAAAAAATGCTTTAGGGTGTAGTTTTACTATTTGGCCACAAGATGGCAACAGTAACTTTTTGTTTCCTTCCGGACGCTTGCAGGAAGTACTAGGAGGCTGAGAAAGTTTTTTTTCTTCACAATGATCGTGCTGCTTATCGGAGAAGCAGCGGATCATTGCGGGGCTTAGATCAACGAACGGGAATGGATTTTCCCATTCATTGATCTCAGGGCGAGCGGCCGGCGGCGTGTTTACCAGCGGGAGTACGCGCTAGAGTGAGCGGGAGCGCGGGCAGCGGCGGGAGCACAGAAAGTACGAATTTCTCCGTCCCTGGGGGTGAAAGGATGGAAAAAGGGACAGAGAAATCCGTATGCGTGGGGGTAAAGTGATTAAATGGTGTAATAACGGGGACAAGTGGACAAATAAAATACATAGGTTTTAATCATGGTAGCATGTATTATTTTAAAGCTATAATGGACGAAAACTGAGAAATAACGCATTTTTTTTCCTAATATTCCTGTGAAAATGCATTTAGAAAAAAAAAAATTCTTAGCAAAATGTATCACCCAAAGAAAGCCTAATTGGTGGCGGAAAAAACAAGATATAGATCAATTAATTGTGATAATTAGTGATAAAGTTACTGGCGAATGAATGAGAGGTGAAAATTGCTCTGATGCATAAGGTGAAAAATACCTGCGGGCTGAAATGGTTAATCTGTATGCTATTGCTCATGTCTGACATACTTGCCAATACCAATGTTCTCTCTGTTTTATATGCTGAAAATCTTTAATAAAAACATATTTAACAAGAAACATGAACAAGAATCACAATATGTAATATTTCATAAATCAAATAACCAGGACCCAGCAAAAAAAATGAAATTATTAGTAAAAGACAGAGACTAGAGGACACACATATAGCTCAATAGATATACTGTAAAAACGTAAAAGTTATGCATGCATATCTTTCATGTGGTTATATCTATTGAGCTATATGTGTGTCCTCTAGTCTTCTACACTTTTTGGGTGGCTTTCTTGGATGGTCTGCCTTTCTATCCAGACTGCTATATATCTTCTCAATGTATGTTTACTTTTTATCATGTTGTAACGGTTGGGTGTCGCAACTCAGATGTCTGATTATTTGGTGATCTGCAGAATCACCAATAATACAGACGCTATACTTGACCATGTGTGATCTGCAGAATCACCAATAATACTAGTATAGCAGCACAAGGAGCTGAGTGTGTAGTGCTTGGTGCAACCGTAACTTTAATAGTTTTGCGAGACCTTACCAGAGGAGCTGTTAAGGTACTATCTGTACACCGACTGAATAGATTAGACCAAACCTCCCCAGTGGAGCTGGGAAGGGTACCAACAGAGAGTACAGAAATAGACTGACTAGTCCTTATTAGAGGAGCTGGCAAGGAACTAGTTAATCAGGTAGCAAGAGAAGCTACGCTAGACCTTTCCAGTGGAGCTGGAAAGGTAATACAAGTGACTCGGATAGTTTTGGCTAAACCTTTCAGAGGAGCTGGGAAGGTGCTATCAGTCACTAAGCAACACCTCACCAGTGGAGCTGGTGAGAATAATGAATAAATAACGAGTGCTCATCAGTGGAGCTGATGAGCCTCAGAAACCAACAAGGCTAGGCCCCTTCAGAGGTGCTGGCTGGCACTAGCTGAAAGGCACTGCTAAATACGGCCAGACCTACGGGGGTTCTGGGAACGTACTAACAGGTACGGTAACTGTATAGATTGGCTAGGCCAGTTGAACTAGCAAAGAACTATCAGTTACAGATACCTTATAAATAGGTCAGACCTTACTAGAGGAGCTGGTAAGGTACCATCGGTCACAGCAACTGTATAGTTTGGCAGAAACCTTACCAGAGGAGCTGGTAAGGCACTATCAGTTTAAGTGACAAACTAATTAGCAGAGCTCGTGACTGTATAGTTTAGCTAGACCTTACCAGTGGAGCTGGTAAGGTACTATTAGTCACTTTAAGGAAGAATAGCGATACCGCACCAGAGGAGCTGGTGGGTATATAGCACACCTCACTAGTGGCGAGGGCCCACTGGTGAGTAGAATGGTCAGACAGGCAAGGCTCGGCAACAGAGAGGTAAGTATCAGTACAGAAATCGTAAGGCAGAAGAGTAGTCGATAATCAGGCAGAGGTTCAGCAACTTTAAGGCAGATAGGCGGAAGTACAGAATCAGTAAGCGAGATCAGAGTCAGAGTATAGCCAGAGTCATACACAGATAGTCAATAACAAAATAACACAATCCTAGTCTAGGTGTGAAGTCCTTGGTTTCAACACCTGGGATCTAGTCTAAGGTCTAACACGTTAGTATTCACGACAGCAGACAGGGATTGAATGAAGCCCGAAGGCTTAAAGTGAACCTCCGGACTAAAAATCTACTCAGCAGCACTGAAAAGGCTTGGTGTTTCTTTAACAGTTTCACAGGATCAGAACTTTGTTTCTCTTATACAAGACTCATTTTTAGCTGCACGGAAGAAAACTGCCCGGGCTTTTTTCCCCTGATGCTGTGCAAAGCATGATGGGATTTCTGATTTTGTTGTTCTCGTTCTGCTGTTTTGGTGCAATTTTTTTTTTTTTTACATTTTGAATTTGACATTTGAAGCCTAGCATGTGCAGCTGGGAGGGGTAATCAGGACACAGGACAGTTGGAACTGTGTCTCCTGCTCTGTCCCCTCCTTTCAACCAAAAAGATGGCTGCCCCCATGACAAAGATGGCAGCCCCCATGAATCACAAACATTTGCCTGTTCTTTTAAAACGGGGTAGGTAAGAGATTGTATTACCTATCTATTCTAATTAACATAACTAATGTAACTTGATGACAGTATGTTTGTTTAGGCTGAAGTTCCCCTTTAAGAAGCAGAGGGTGACTCCCAGCCACTCCCACCTCTGTATCCGGCAATCCGAGCCGCGGGAGTCACTTCTGACGTCAGCCGACCGGCAGGTCAGCTGACGTGCCTCTTCCATGCATAAAGGTCCTGTCTGTGCGCGCGCCCGCGCAAGACTGCGACCCTATGGGCACAAGACACTTCCGTCCTCGGCGTGCAAAACACCGGGACGGACGGAGCAGCCAGGGGCACGGAGGCAGCTGCGGCGGCGGTGCAGTCCGCCGCAGCTGCACTCGTTACACATGTACTTACTATACCGAATCCAGATAATTACTGGATTGTGAATAAACACACACAAATCGGGCAAGCACCATCCACTCTACCATGAATATGGGTAATTAGCAGAGCGTGCAGAAAGGAACCAAACGTATATCAATTGTAAAAAACAAAAAGAAAAGTAGTTCCCTAAAGACCGCACCACTCAATTGAATAATCAATAAATTTTATTCAGTATACAAAATTAAAATTAAAAACACTAAAAACAGTAGATCATGGGGCACATGATAATATTGATAAATAAACAAAATAATTCATATAGCCACAAAGCCTGCAACCAACTCCTAAATAAATACACAAGTGTGAACTGACGGAGTATGACAATATATATAGCAGAGATCAAAGATCCCTTAGCAAGCTGTCAGCCAAGCATGTGTAAAAAGTGCAACAATAAGTAAAGTGCATAGTGCAAAAAACGAGGATGAGATAAGAGTTCCACCCATCCAAAAAAGATATAGGCAAATGTGAAAAGGATATGAGCAGATATGCAAAATAGTGAGAAGCAGGTAAAGAGCAACACAGTGCTAAGTAGTGTGAAAAATAGACAGGGCTTGGAGCTTACCAGTATCTCGGAATGTCAGGCAAGGGAATGGGGTGCCCCACGGACGCCGTCGCGATTCGCTGCCACAGCAGTGCCTAGAATCTGCCTAGTACTGCCTAGAATCGCGACGGCCTATATCTTTTTTGGATGGGTGGAACTCTTATCTCATCCTCGTTTTTTGCACTATGCACTTTACTTATTGTTGCACTTTTTACACATGCTTGGCTGACAGCTTGCTAAGGGATCTTTGATCTCTGCTATATATATTGTCATACTCCGTCAGTTCACACTTGTGTATTTATTTAGGAGTTGTTTGCAGGCTTTGTGGCTATATGAATTATTTTGTTTATTTATCAATATTATCATGTGCCCCATGATCTACTGTTTTTAGTGTTTTTAATTTTAATTTTGTATACTGAATAAAATTTATTGATTATTCAATTGAGTGGTGCGGTCTTTAGGGAACTACTTTTCTTTTTGTTTTTTACAATTACTGGATTGTGTTTTACCATTTTTTTTTTGCCTACCATCTTCATTTTTTTATTTTCTTTCCTGGGTTCTGGTTATTTGATTTTTGAAATAATGTATGTTTTAATTCTTATTCATGTTTCTTTCATTTTTAGAAATAAAAATCTTTTTTTATACCTAAAGAGAAACCGTGACCAAGAATTGAACTTCATCCTAGTCAGTAGCTGATACCCCCTTTCCCATTAGAAAACCTTATCTTTTCTCAAACGCATCATCAGGGGGCTCTGTATTGGCTGATATTGTGGTGAAACCCCGCCCACAGTGTGATGTCAGGACCATGGTACTGACATCACACTGTGGGAGCCTTGTTGCATTGTGGGAAATAACAGCTGTTTCCAACTGTCAAAAAAGCAAGCGGCAGCTGCTTCCACTGACATCATCTGCCAGCAGTAGAATTGTCACCATGTGATAAATATGAGAATGTAAATCAAGAAGAGGAAAGATTTTTCAGTGGGAAGACACTGACTAAGTCATTTATACTTAATTATTGTGAAAATGAAGCACTTTTGTTCATTACGTTATTTTTATTGGAGTTCCTCTTTAAGGCCTGATGAAGGGCATACACCTGAAACAAACTAGTGCTGTTGCCTAAAAAAGTCATTTTACAACTCCATGTCAGATTTTGTAAACACTATTGAACACATGAAGATTAGAGATGGACTGAACTGTTCTGAAGCCCTGGGGAATGACCTCAGGGTCACTTCCGTGTTTGGCAGCTTCCGCATTACTGCACAGATGCTTTCCCGGTGGCAGTGTGGCCTCAATCTAGCACCCCCAGCCAGGCACACTCTCTGCAAGCGCATGATGTCACGCAGAGCATTCCTGGCTGCAGGAGGACGTGAGACCGCCGGGAGAGCGTCTGCGCATTAATGCGGAAGCTGCCGACCACACGGAAGTGACCCCTAGGACATTCCCCAGGGACTGTACACTTCAGAACAGTTCGGTCCATCTCTAATGAAGATAAGGATTGTCCATGTTTTATGACCACATTTGACAGCTTCATAAAGATTGAAGTGTTTCAATTACTTTCAATAAAGAATGTATCTGTATTTTGTGCAAATAAAGATTTAAACTCTTTTTTGAACTGCAAAACACTGTTGTGGTGTCTTAGAGTCACAGTCC
Source organism: Hyperolius riggenbachi (assembly GCF_040937935.1). Lineage (NCBI taxonomy): Eukaryota > Metazoa > Chordata > Amphibia > Anura > Hyperoliidae > Hyperolius > Hyperolius riggenbachi. Next base: position 679,073,782 of record NC_090646.1, read on the forward strand.
TTGCTAAACTACCAAGCTGGTGAATTAACCATCAGATGAAGGCTTCACTTGGCCAGATATAATGCCCTCCATGAGTCGAGGGAGATGTGCATATTATTGAATGTCTATGCTCTCCATTACAGTCTATTACAAAATCTATCTCTGTGATTAGCTTTTTGGGGATACTGAATTTCTGCCTCTGGCTGCAGTGATTCAGAGTCATTCCTGGAAGAAGTATGAAGGAAAGTCAGGGATGTGTCATAACATCTAATCTATGTTACAGGTAGGTGGTGCCTCATAATCTGGGATATATTTAGATTGTAAGTTTGCAAGGGCAGAGCTCTCCCCTTTTGTTTCTTGTAAAATGCTGTACATTTTTGTTAACCACTATAGCAATATCAATGTAAATTATATATTCTCTACCATTTCTGTAATACTGTAGGTGCCAGTGTCTGTATTTTTATGTATCTTCCATAATACTGTGATGAGCTCAAGATGTCACTTCATCGGTGGCCAACATCTCACTGTAGTAGATGGACACTTCCACAGTCCTGTATTGAGCTCAAGATGCCACTTCATCAGCGGCCAACATCTCGGTGTATTAGATGGACACTTCCATAACCCTGTAATGAGCTGAAGATGCCACTTCATCAGCGGCCAACATCTCGGTGTATTAGATGGACACTTCCATAACCCTGTAATGAGCTGAAGATGCCACTTCATCGGTGGCCAACATCTCACTGTAGTAGATGGACACTTCCATAACCCTGTAATGAGCTGAAGATGCCACTTCATCGGTGGCCAACATCTCACTGTAGTAGATGGACACTTCCATAATCCTGTAATGAGCTCATGGGTGTACTGAAAGTAGAGCCAATGAATCCCTGGACCCTTATTTAGGAACAAAGGAGGTAGTCCATAAATGAAGGGAAGGAAAAATCGCTGTAGGGCATCTGGACACTATGAATGAACCCAGATGGAGTGAGTTCTGCCCTGGGAGCTGGATTTGTGGTTAAATCATTATATGTCTCGGTTTTCTCACCTCTGCAGATAACAGCTGGATACCAGTTAGGTCTGTCATCACCCCACTTCATACACCTCGTTCTCTGAGATGTCGGGTAATATCCGGTGTTACACCAAACTGTGACCCACTCATCTGCGGTATAATACTCCTTATCACCGGTTACACTGAGCATGTTCCCTATGGAGGGTCTCTGACAGCCGGCTGTGACATAAATACACTAACATACATTATTATTATTATTATTATTATTATTATTATTAATAATGCACAGGTCTTACAGTTTATGCAGCTCTTTACACTGAACAGTTCATAGCAGAGACTCTCCCTCAGCGGGACTCACAATCTGATGAGAGTATTAGTATATGTCTCTGTGAATATGAGCTTCATTGACTTATCAATATAGAATATGATATATAATATAAATAGCATTCAAAGATTCCAGGTTTCTGTATTCTTTGGAGATGTGATAACTATACAGGTAAATCTGTGTGTGCTCACCTGTGCAGGTAACCGCTGGGTACCACTCATGTCTGTCACCACGCTTATTAGTCACACACGTCGTTGTCTGAGATAGCGGGTAATATCCGATGTTACACCAAACTGTGACCTCCTCATTTATGTCATAATACTCCATATCATAATACTCCATATCATCGGTCACACTGTTCTCTATGAAGGGTCTCTGACAGCCGCCTGTGACTTAAATACACAAAGGTATATAGATGTTTACCAACGAAGATCAGGATAGTTAAAGCCATGCCCATCAGTATCATATGGCTGTGAAGTTGCACTATAAAGTCGATGCATAGAACTGCGGGGTGTTGAGAAAGCTACTGAGAGGAGTTCATACTACTAAAACTCAGATACTCTGGTCACACAATGACAGACATGTCTGGGTCATGAAGAGTCAGTCAACTAAACGGATGAGGAGGAGGAGCAGTAGGGGTAGTAGTAGGGGCAGAGGTAATACGTATTAGTAGCAGTAGTAGTATAAGCAATAATATGAGTAGTAGTATTAATAGTAATAATTAGGGATAGTCATAGAAATGCAAACCGTTCCAATTTGTTGCAGATTTGTATTAACTCCATATGTAAATGTATGCAGCCTGAAAATGTAGCCATCACATTCCAACTCTGCAGTAGTAATAATATCATGCTGGAGCGTGAACAGGTAACGTAATTAGTACAATACAAGATTAGTCAGGTCCAAGCCGAAGTCATGCACAAGTCAGAGATATTGAGGTACAGAGTAGCTGAACAGAATCGTAGTCAATAAACAAGCAGAGTCATACACATAAATCAGATGTCAGTCGTATTGTAAGGATCAGGCAATAACGAAGTCAGGGACAGGCCAAGTCGAACACGTGTATCAGATGGCAGAGGTACAGAAGGATCATATTGCAGAGGTAAAGAGGCAGGCAAAAGGTCGGTACACAGATAAATATACAATAGATGTTACTTCAACACTATTACTAGAATATTACGAATAAATTACAAGATATATAACTACAAGTACAAGACTGACTGACTAGAGTACATACAGTGGCTTGCAAAAGTATTCGGCCCCCTTGAAGTTTTCCACATTTTGTCACATTACTGCCACAAACATGAATACATTTTATTGGAATTCCACATGAAAAACTAAATACAAAGTGGTGCACATGTGAGAAGTGGAACGAAAAACATACATGATTCCAAACATTTTTTACAAATAAATAACTGCAAAGTGGTGTGTGCGTAATTATTCAGCCCCCTTTGATCTGAGTGCAGTCAGTTACCCATAGACATTGCCTGATGAGTGCTAATGACTAAATAGAGTGCACCTGTGTGTAATCTAATGTCAGTACAAATACAGCTGCTCTGTGAGGGCCTCAGAGGTTGTCTAAGAGAATATTGGGAGCAACAACACCATGAAGTCCAAAGAACACACCAGACAGGTCAGGGATCAAGTTATTGAGAAATTTAAAGCAGGCTTAGGCTACAAAAAGATTTCCAAAGCCTTGAACATCCCACAGCGCACTGTTCAAGCGATCATTCAGAAATGGAAGGAGTATGGTACAACTGTACACCTACCAAGACAAGGCCATCCACCTAAACTCACAGGCCGAACAAGGAGAGCGCTGATCAGAAATGCAGTCAAGAGGCCCATGGTGACTCTGGACGAGCTGTAGAGATCTATAGCTCAGGTGGGAGACTCTGTCCATAGGACAACTATTAGTCATGCACTGTACAAAGTTGGCCTTTATGGAAGAGTGGCAAGAAGTAAGGCATTGTTAACAGAAAGCATAAGAAGTCCCGTTTGCAGTTTGCCACAAGCCATGTGGGGGACACAGCAACCATGTGGAAGAAGGTGCTCTGGTCAGATGAGACCAAAATGGAACTTTTTGGCCAAAATGCAAATCGCTATGTGTGGCAGAAAACTAACACTGCACATCACTCTGAACACACCATCCCCACTGTCAAATATGGTGGTGGCAGCATCATGCTCGGGGGGTGCATCTCTTCAGCAGGGACAGGGAAGCTGGTCAGAGTTGATGAGAAGATGGATGGAGCCAAATACAGGGCAATCTTAGAAGAAAACCTCTTGGAGACTGCAAAAGACTTGAGACTGGGGCGGAGGTTCACCTTCCAGCAGGACAATGACCCTAAACATAAATCCAGGGCAACAATGGAATGGTTTAAAACAAAACATATCTATGTGTTAGAATGGCCCAGTCAAAGTCCAGATCTAAATCCAATCGAGAATCTGTGGCAAGATCTAAAAAACTGCTGTTCTCAAATGCTATCCATCTAATCTGACTGAGCTGGAGCTGTTTTGCAGAGAAGAATGGGCAAGGATTTCAGTCTCTAGATGTGCAAAGCTGGTAGAGACATACCCTAAAAGACTGGCAGCTGTAATTGCAGCAAAAGGTGGTTCTACAAAGTATTGACTCAGGGGGCCGAATAATTACACACTCACCACTTTGCAGTTATTTATTTGTAAAAAATGTTTGGAATGATGTATGATTTTCGATCCACTTCTCACATGTACATCACTTTGTGTTGGTCTTTCACGTGGAATTCCAATAAAATTGATGCATGTTTGTGGCAGTAATGTGACAAAATGTGGAAAACTTCAAGGGGGCTGAATACTTTTGCAACCCACTGTATATATTGTGCATCTACACAACATATTAATGTATCTCAAATTACAGCTAGCTAGGCCAAGAACCAGCGAACTGATTAGTATCAAGGCCAGCGAGTGAATGACTTGCTTGACCTAATATACCTAGGGGGAGGGAATCAATCCAGCCCACAGGAGGACGGACTTCTTTCAGACATGCCTCCTCAGCCTGTAAAGGCCGCTCTGACTTGCGCGCGTGCGTCTATGCGCACTGCGAACATGCGCGTCCTGATTAGGAAATTCCAGATGAAAATCATGAATTTACTGATCAGCATGAATTTAACAGGCAGGAACCCAACACCTTTCCTCCGGCCCATATCCCTTCCAATCCACCAAATATTGTAAGGAACCACAAACTTTCCTGGAGTCCAGAATTCTCTCAATTTCATATTCGGGTTCACCATCCACCTCGACTGGCAGAGGAGGAGCTGAGGATGAAATTGTGGTAACTGCTGGCTTTTAAAGAGAGACATGAAAAGAATTGACTCCCTATAAGGGAACCAGAGAGGAACGTAGAGGGGAAAAAAAAAGCTTTTGTACATACCTGGGGCTTCTTCCAGCCCCATAAGCCTGCATCGCTCCCACGCCACCATCCTCCGCTTCCTGGATCGGCGGTACCGGGTCCTGTCACTTCCGGCGGACGCGGCCAATTGTCCGCATCACAGGGGCTCCCTCCATACCCGTACGCATGTGGCTGCGCAGTAGGCAGCCTCATGCGTACATGTATGGAGGGAGCCCCCTGTGATGCGGAGAATTGGCCGTGTCCGCCGGCCGACTGGCGACCATGACGGGACCCGGTACCGGCGGATCCAGGCAGCAGAGGACGGCGGCGTGGGAGCGATCCGTGCGTATGGGGCTGGAAGAAGCCCCAGGTATGTATAAAATCTTTTTTCTCTGGCCTCTGGTTCCCTTTAATCGACTGAGGCAGCCAGGGATGGTCGTAGTCAGTAAACTTTGCTATGCTGGAACTATGCGTAGTTTTACGCAATTACACTTCGCCAAACTACAGCTACAAAATCAAATGTTCGCTTTGTATGCATTTCGTAGACTACGCGTTAAAATACGCAAGTACGCATAGTGCGAAGCGTAGTATATGCGGATGCTTATGCTCGCATGCAGAAAAATGTACGCATTATTTCCTCTTTAAATGCTTATACCGGTAACTCTTCTATGCGTACATTCCCCTTTCCAACGCGTAAATCTGTAAGCATACAATCACACACGTAAAATTAGACGCGAGTAACGTATTCATAGTTCACTATGCAATACACATATTACCTACGCATAGTGGGCGTAATCTACACGTAGCGGTACTTCGCTACGTGTACATTCGTAAGCGTAGATTTGAAACTTCACCTACGATGCGTAGATGCAAACTACGATGCATAAATTCGCACTGGCGTAGTTTCTGCTCATCCCTGGAGGCAATTGTCACCCTGTATACCACATCATTAATCTTCTCCTGAATAGGATAGGGACCAATAAATTGAGGCCCCAACTTCACAGAGGGTTGGCGTAAAGGGATGTTTCGGGTAGAAACCCATACTAGATCCCCCGGGGAAAATTTAAATTCAGGTGAACGTCGAGCATCAGCATATTTTTTCTGTTGAGACACTGCATTCCGTAGGTTCTGCTGGACCTGAGGCCAAATCTGTTGAATACGAGTACTCCACTTCTCCAAAGCTGGAAAAGGAGAAAGAGATGATGGAAAAAAGGTAAACTTAGGGTTTTGACCGGTGACAATTCAAAACGGTGACAATTTGGTAGATGAACTGGGGAGGTTATTAAAGGCAAATTCAGCAAATGGTAAATAATCCAATCATGACTTTTGACAGTCTGATACAAAACAGCGGAGATACTGTTCCAGGGACTGGTTAGTTCTCTCTGTTTGCCCGTTGGTTTCTGGGTGAAACCCGGAAGAAAAAGAGAGTTTGATGCCCAAGATATTACTGAAAGCACGCCAAAAGCGTGACACAAACTGGACCACCCTGTCCGACACTATATTTTCAGGAATGCCATGCAGGCGTAAAATATGTTTAATAAATAACTTAGCCAGTTCCTGAGCTGAGGGTAACCCAGGGAGAGGTACGAAATGTGCCATTTTACTGAACCGGTCAACTATGACCCAAATAACTCTTTTACCTCCCGAGGAAGGTAAATCCACGACAAAATCCATTGAGAGGTGAGACCAAGGTCTCAATGGAATGGGCAAATGCATAGGATGGCCTCGGGGAGCAACCCGAAACACCTTATTCCTGGCACAGGTTGCGCAAGCTGCCACGAATACCTTGCAATCCTTACCAATAGAAGGTCACCATATGTGCCGGGACATGAGTTCCAAAGTTTGGGTTTCACCTGGCTGCCCTGCTAGTTTAGACTCATGAAAAACCTGTAGTATCTGGAGTTGAAGATGCAAAGGCACATAATCTACATTAGGGGGTTTCCCAGGAGGACTATCTTGTTGAAATGACTGTAAGGAGTCATATAAATCAGGAAACTCCTGGGTGTGAGTGGCGGCCAGAACACATTGTGCGGGCACAATACTTTTTGGGGCTGCACCCTGGAATGTCTCAGGTTTGAATGTTCTTCTTAAGGCGTCAGCCTTAACATTTTTAGACCCGGGTTTATACGTTATCACAAAATTAAAACAGGAAAAGAACAGTGCCCATCGAGCTTGTCTGGGGTTAAGCCTTTTAGCCCCCTCAATATATTCTAGTGTCTGTTATAGGATGAACCGCTCCCTCCAGCCAGTGCCTCCACTCCTCAAAAGCCATATTTATTGCTAAGAGTTCATGGTTGCCTACGTCATGACTTTCAGCAGAGGAAAACTTCTTAGAAAAGAAGGCACAAGGATGCAACCTTTCTGGACGTCCGGAAAACTGTGAAAGCACAGCCCTACCCCTAGATCAGAAGCATCCACCTCAACTATAAAAGGTAAATTACGTCAGCATGGGTGAGAACAGGAGCCGAGCTAAAAAAAGCATTCATGAGATCAGAGAATGCCTTATAAGCCTGGGGTGACCAATTGACCGGATCTGCATCCTTTTTGGTTAAATCGGTCAAAGGGGCAACCAAAGAGGAGAAGTTTTTAATAAACCTGCGGTAGTAATTAGCAAACCCTATGAATTGTTGGATGGCCTTGAGGCCTTTGGGTGGTGGCCAATCCTGAACTGCTGATAAATTCTTTTCATCCATAGACAGGCCAGTATCGGAAATGACATAGCCTAGGAAAGGAACCTGTATGACTTTGAATAGGCACTTCTCAAACTTAGCAAATAATGAGTTCTCCCTCAGTTTTTGTAATACAATTCTCACATGTCCCCGATGCACAGACAAAGAATTAGCGTATATTAAGATGTCATCTAAATTAACGACCACAAATCTCCCTAATACATCTCTAAAGACATTGTTTACAAAATCCTGGAAGACAGCTGGTGCGTTACATAAGCCAAAAGGCATCACTAAATATTCGTAATGACCATCCTGGGTATTGAAGGCTGTCTTCAACTTATCTCCTTGATGAATCCTAATTAAATTGTACGACCCTCGCAAATCTAACTTAGAGAAAATTCTTGCTCCTGAAACCTGTGCAAATAGATAATCAATCAAGGGTAGCGGGTTCCTATTCTTAATGGTGATTTTGTTCAGTCCCCTGTAATCAATACAGGGGCGCAAACCTCCATCCTATTTTTCTACAAAAAAAAAGCCGGCGCCGGCTGGTGACGTGGATGGTCTAATAAATTATTTCTCTATGTTTTCTTTGATATATTCTTTCATAGCTAATTTTTCAGGGCCTGTGAGGTTGCAGAGGTGACCTTGAGGTGGACAATCGTAAGATCTGTGTGGTGGTAATTTATCGGCTGACTGAGTTGAGAATACACCTGTTTGACCCGTAAGCTGAGGAGAGGAATCCCCCTTAAACATACATCCTGACAGTGTTGTGACCAACTGGTAAGTTGTCCTGAACACCAGTCAATATGGGGATTATGACTCTGCAACCAAGGCAACCCCAAGACGAGAGGACTAGAAGGCATTCTGAACATATACAACTGGATTTTCTCATAATGTAAAGCCCCCACTTGTAATGAAATCTCAGGTGTAATGGATATGGGTTGCTTTGTCTGCAGAGGGGTATCGTCGATAGCCGTAACATACAGCTTGTTCTGCAAAGTGAGAGCTTGAATGCCCAGGTTGGCTGAAAAGTGGCATCTATAAAATTCCCTGCTGCACCTGAATCAATAAAGGCTTCGGTTTGGAACAAATCATTGCCCCAATGTATGGTGACTGGTAGAGATGGCCCGAACCTCCGATTTTCGGTTTGTGAACCGGGTTTGCGAACTTCCGCAAAGGTTTGCGAACTTGCAAACTTTTGCGAACCGCAATAGACTTCAATGGGGAGGCGAACTTTGAAAACTAGAAACATTTATGATGGCCAGAAAAGTGATGGAAAAGATGTTTCAAGGGGTCTAACACCTGGAGGGGGGCATGGATGAGTGGGATACATGCCAAAAGTCCACGGGAAAAATCAGGATTTGATGCACAGCAGCGTTTTAAGGGCAGAAATCACATTGCATGCTAAACTGGAGGCCTAAAGTGCTTTAAAACATCTTGCATGTGTATACATCAATCAGGGAGTGTAATTAGTGTACTGCTTCACACTGACAGACTAAACTCACTGTGTAACGCACCGCAAACAGCTGTTTGTGCAGTGGCGGCCGTGCTGGACTGGTGCGCACCATGGCGAGAGTGCAGGAAATAGCGGTTTTCAAGCCCATATGGTCGCCGGGCTGAGGTAGCTCAATGACAGAACAACAGTACAGTGACTGTTGGTATTAAATATCACACTGCGTGCGCTCCCGTTGGTAAGTGGGTGCACTGAACAACAGGTAGGTATATGCAGTAAGGCGTATTGCAAATGTGCACCTGTCACACACACGTACCGTGACCAAGTACAGTGACTGGTGTTATTAAATATCACACTGCGTGCATTCACATAAGTAGGTGGGTGCACTGAACAACAGGTAGGTATATGCAGTGCTGCTGGGTATTACAAATGTGCATCTGCACACACACACGTACCGTGAACAAGTGCAATGACTGGTGGTATTAGCAATGCGTGCGCTCTTGTAGGTAGGTAGGTGCACTGAACAGTGAACAGGTGCAGTGATTGGGATTACAAATGTGCAGCTGCCTGTCACACACACAGGTAGTCACTCACTGAATGTGCTGGGCCTGGCAGTGGCATAGTAGGAATTACCACCTAGGGGCCAAAGTCCAGCTGCGACTGACTGACAGGGCTGTATATGAAAGTGGGCCACACAAAAAAAATTAGATCACAAGAACAAGATTAGCTCTCAAAAGAGCTGTTGTGGGGTGCTTTTTTAGCAATAAGAATCAGCAATGAGCAAGCTAACAAGCCTACAAGAGCCTAACTAAGCTTTCCCTATGAGAGTCTGACTGCAGCAGCACCTGTCCCTTCACTAATTACTGCAGGCACACGAGTGAGTGAAAAGTCTAACTCTGCCTGCCTTTTATAAAGGGGGGTGGGGCTCCAGGAGGGAGTGTAGCCTAATTGGCTACATTGTGCCTGCTTACTGTGATGTAGAGGGTCAAAGTTAACCCTAATGATGCACTATGGGGGCGAATCGAACTTTCGGAAAAGTTCCCGGTTCTCCGCTAACGCAAACCACCGGAAGTTCGCCGGGAACCGTTCGTGCCATCTCTACTGACTGGTAAAAGGATTTTCTTTATTTTTAGGGGAAGAACTGGCCCGCCCAGGTGAAGTTCCCCAACTTCACCTAGGCGCTGGAGTTTTCCGGAGCCTTTCCATTTGAGGAACAGGTCTGTGCAAAGTGACCCTTTTCCCCAAAATACATACAAAGGCCTGCTTGCCTTCTTCTGAGCTTCTCTGCAGGTGAAAGTCGCAAGAAGCATGGTTGCATGGGTTCTTCACTGGAAGATGTACTACCTGACCCAGGGTTACCTGAGACGGAATAGACTTTATTCTGACGTCTGTGTCTGATCCGTCTGTCAACCCTTAAGGCCAGGGAGATAACATCCTCCAAATTTTTAGGTTCGGGATGGTTCACAAGCATGTGATTTACAAAGTCAGCTAAGCCAAAAAGAAACTGGTCCAAGAGTGCTGCCTCACCCCACTTGACGGATGCAGACCATTTTCTGAACTCAGCCGCATACTCTTCAACCGTATGCCTACCCTGACGTAAGTCTCGCAACTTACGATCAGCTGTAGCTGAAATATCTAGATCAGCGTATATTGTAGCCATAGCATCAAAAAAACTTTCCACAGAAGAAAGAGGTACGTGATCAGGACTTAACCCATATGCCCAGGTTTGAGAGTCCCCCTGCAGTAATGTTTTAATTAGAGTAATTTTCTGACTAAAGTGACTAAAGTACATATATATTGTGCATTTACACAACATATTAATGTATCTCAAATTACAGCTAGCTAGGCCAAGAACCAGTGAACTGATTAGTATCAAGGCTAGCAAGTGAATGACTTGCTTGGCCTAATATACCTAGGGAGAGGGAATCAATCCAGCCCACAGGAGGACGGTCTTCCTTCAGACATGCCTCCTCAGCCTGTAAAGGCCGCTCTGACTCTCGCGCGCGTCTAAGTGTACTGCGCACTCCCGTGTCTTGACTCACCATCGCAGCGGTGTCGGAGACGCCGTCCGAGGGTGACGGCACAGAAGACGCCGTGGGAGACGGCGCAGGATTTGCTGCTGGAAGGTAAGCTTATCACAAGTAGTAATAGTAGTAGTAGTAACAGCAGTAGACACAGCATTACCAGTACAAGTGGTGAATACTTCCCTAGTGACCAGGCCATTTTTTACAATTCAGCATTTTACAACTTTAACCCCCTCGGCGTTATGATTCTTTCCAGATTTTACTGTCTAAATGCGGTGCAATGGTGCATTCTTTTATATCCTAAAACCTGGAAAAAATCATGTTGCTAGGGAGATCTGCAGCAGCTCAGCATTCACTCACCTCCCTGGGATCCAACGCTGCAGTTTTCCCTCCATCCTCTGGGTGGCGCTGTAACCCTATAGTGAGATTGCTGGCTGTCATCATACTGACAGCTGGCGATCTCACCAGGGGAAAGCAGAGCCTTGGAGGAGAGGAAAAAGAATGGCGGCCAACGTCGGGATCCCCAGGGAGGTGAGTTAAAATGCCCGCTGCAATCTATACTCTGCAGATACCACAAGTTCAACTCGGGCATGTTTTTTTCTTGAGGAGGTTATCAGTTTATTGCTCGGCCATACAACTTAGCACCCAAATTAATGTTACCTCCTTTTCCTCTCACTAATAGAGTTTTTTCTTTTGGTGGTATATGATTGCTGCTGCAATTGGGAGGTGTCACGGAAGAGCCGTGAGAAAAGAAAACGCCATGGCAATCGGTTTGCTGTACCGATTGTCGTTGACGTGCCAGATCAAAATCTTATGTTTAGGTACAGCAGACTGTGAGCCTGGAGTCTCTGGCTTTCACAGCTGCTAGCAGAACTCTTTTCATGAAGTATGTTTGTTGACCAGTGAAGTTAATGTTTGTGTAATTAACTTGATCAAAAGAAGTTCCTTCATGGGCCAGTGACACCCAAGTGTGAACAGGCCCCTTTGAAAGGATACCATTTGGTGATCCTAGCAAAAGCGAGCTTTCCACACAGCAGGGCTCTAAACACTGCGGAGCCGTGTAGCCAGCCTTAGGAACACATGAGGCTTGATTCACAAAGCGGTGCTAACAGTTAGCACCCTGGTGAAAAGCCCCTTATCACGCCTAAACTCAGTTTAGGCGTGGTAAGTTTAGGCATGATAAGTTTAGGTGTGATAAGTTTAGGCGTGATAAGTTTAAGCACCAACTGGGTTAGCACCGCAGTGCACAGCTGATCAAAAGTATTGCGCTAGCGAAGTCTGGTGCACTTCGCATAGAGTTTAATGGCGCTGCTTTGCTCGCGATCTAAACTTATCTAAACTTATCACGCCTAAACTTATCACGCCTAAACTGGCTTTTCACCAGCGTGGTGCAATGGTTATCACGCCTAAAGTCGCTAACTGGGTTAGCACCGCTTTGTGAATCGAGCCCATGGAGTATATGATTTTTAGCCTGTTTAAGGAATAACGTTTATATGAGAGGTATAAAAGTTATATCATTCTGCTGGTCTGGATCTGGTGAATATTTTAATATTAAATTGGTGTCACTGACATACCCAGTCACCAAGGTATTCAGCTTCTTCAGGCTATAACATGTTACCCTATTTAAGTTTGATGTCCTAAGAATTGTCATATTCTGAGGAATATGAATCTGTGGTTGTTATGTGTGTGCGGGAAGCGTAAGCTGAGATGTGGAAAATGTCATATTTAGTAGGTGCAAGAAACCCACCCAGAAGGTTAACCGCACCCTGTCCAGCCCCTGGGCTGAACCTAGGATACCAGTGTTTTATTTTAACACTGTAATGGCCGAAAACTGAGAAATAATTAATGTTTTCAATTTTTTTCGTATTATTCCAATTAAAATGCGTTTATAAAATAATTCTTAGCATAATCTACCTCCAAATAAAGCTTAATTGGTGGCAAAAAAAAAACAAGATATAGATCATGTTGTTGTGATTAGTAGTGATTAAGTTATTGGTGAAAGAATGGGAGGAGCTCTGACAGGTGAAAATTGCACTGGTCCTAAAGGGGTAAAACCCTTCAGTGGTCAAGTGGTTAAAGTATCAGACAATTCATCCAAAAGACCTGCAAAGGGCTCCAATCTCATATACTAGCTTCACCTTTTAAGTTGAAATACTGAAATAAATGGACTATTGCACAATAATCTAATTTTTTGAGTTTCACCTGTATATCCAGCAGTCACAGGAGGAGGACAGGCACAGGACGCAGCTGCTGGAAGAGACACTCGTGATTCCACCAAATCTCTCCATCATCTGTAATGTTCCATATTCAGTGATCACCAGTAACAGAATGAGTAATAGACATCTCTCCTTACCTGTAGTCTGAGCAGAGACACTGCTGCTTCCCAGTCTATAGAGCAGACATATAGCGATCATCAGGAGAGACCACCGAGCAGACATGGCAGCTGGACCTCCAGCCGCAGGCAGAGTGATCAGTGCAGAAGCAGCTCCCCTGACTAATGTATGCAAAATAATAATTCTTCCTCTTTAGTGGTTAAACCTCAGACAGGCTCAAAACCTCTGACAGTCCGAATCCTCCTCACAGCACAGTGTGGACAAAGGATGAACTTTCAGTTTCAGAGTCCCGGGTTTCTTTGTAAGCCAGTCCAGTCAGAGGCTCTAGCAAAAAATGTAGCAATATTTGGAGCTATCTCACCCTTATGCTTTATAGGAGCAGTGAGTCATAGTCATAGTGTTTATTGTGAAGTGGGAGAGAGGAGAGATGCTAAATACAGAGAGTAGAGAGACAGAGTGTTAGGAGTTGGTTAGGAGAGAAAAATTAAGAGGGCAGAAAGTTTATTTTTATTTATTTTTTTTGTATTGTATTTGTGATTTTTATTTTTATTTTTTTTATCCTGTCTGTGTATTTTGGTTTCTTGAGCAGTGTTTTTTTTGTTTCTTTGCTTTTTTGGGGGGGGGGGAGGGGGGAGGGGGGGAGGGTTGTACATTAAAAAAAAAGTTATTTCATTTTCTTGTTTTTATTGAAATATAGCTCACCCTTAACCACTTCGCTACCAGCAGCCTCTGCCCCCTTAAGGACCAGAGGCTGCTGGTACACTAAAACGCCGCATCCCGATGAATCGCCGCAATAATCCGTCGCTACCCCCACCGCAGGCTGCTCTCTCTGCCGTCTCTATGACGGCAGAGCACTGTGCGCCTGTCAGGAGCCGCTTTCATTGGCTCCTGACCCTGTCACTCAATGTAAGCCAATGGGATTTGCTTACATTAATGACAGGGCCAGGAGCCAATGAAAACGGCTCCTGCCCGGCTCACAGTGCTCTGCCGTCATAGAGCCGGCAGGGCAGCTAATTGCAGTGGGTGGAAAGTGGCGAGAGCGGCGGTGTCGGGCGAGGACGCGCGGTGAATAGGACGTAGAGTTTACGTCCGGTCAGAACCGCAGCGCCCCCTGCCCGACGTAGATTTATACTGCGGTCCGGAAAAAAGTTAAAAATGTAGTTGACCACCTATATTATCCTTTTTGTTTTGAAAATAAGTTGAAATGGCGAGCAGAGGCCGCGGTGAGCAGCTCACAGTCACGGATGGCCAGCTGGTAGTGGATCCTTGTTTATATGCCAGCAGGTGAGGTCTCCATCTGCAGGTCCACCTGAACATTCTTTTCAGGCCGTACATAATACCAGTAGGCCCCACCACCAGGTCCTGTGTCTTTTATGGGGGAAGCCCCTCCCTAAGGAGCTGGCAGAGGTAGGGGTGGAGTGGGTGATACAGGTACCCTCCACACTGTGTGAAGTGTAGACCACTAGTGGGAGAAACATCATTATCAGAATGACTCCTTCACTGGCAGCTGCTCCTACCACTGATGTTCCCCTCTTTGAACAGGTTTTAGGTAAAATAAAAAACAGGATCTACTTACCTGGGTCTTCCTCCAGCCCTGTTCTGCCTATCTGTCACTCATCGCAGCTCTGCTGTACTGCGCCTGCACAGAACACTCCAGGCCACATGAGCACGGTCGCGAGTTGAGTGCAGGCGCAGAAGATGGCAACCGGGCGAGGTCGGCATCTGCAAAGGAGAGGATTTTAGGACACTGGAGCTGCAAAAAGGGACAGATAGGCTGCAAGGGCCTGGAGGAAGAACCAGGTAAGTAGATCCTGTTTTTTTATTTTTCCTCACACCTGTTCTTTAAGAGCAGTCACTCCCCATGTTTTGGATGGAGGAGGAGGAGTATGTCACCATGGTGCAGCTCTTTGGTAAGGAGGAGGCATTAAGTAGTGTTTCCCAGAAGCTGCTGAGTGGGAAAGAGGGAAAATGTGCCCCTTGTTTACTCCTTCTACTCAGTCATCAGCATGGTGTGGAATTGTCAGAAGCCCCCTGGAGATGTACATACCTAGTGGACCCTTCATGAGATGTAGCTCTCTTGTCAGCAAAACCTGTCCACCTTGGTGGGGTTAATGAGGATGATGATGAAGGTAGGGTCCTGCCTGCTTTGTCAAGTGGTGGCGAAGCAGACAGGCACCCAATCTTGAGCTTGGTGGAGTTAATGAGGAGGATGATGGAGATATGGTCTTGCCTGCTTTGTCTGGGAGCAGCAGTGGTGGTGACGCAGGCAGGTACCCAATCTTGAGCTTGGTGTGGTTAATGAGGAGGGTGATGGAAATATAGTCCTGCCTGCTATGTCGGGGAACAGCAGTAGTGGTGACGCAGGCAGGCACCCGATCTTGAGCTTGGTGGGGTTAATGAGGAAGATGATGGAGATAGGGTCCCATCTGCTATGTCGGGGAGCAGTAGTGGTGGTGACGCAGGCAGGTACCCAATCTTGAGCTTGGTGGGGTTAATGAGGAGGATGATGGAGATACGGTCCTACCTGCTATGTCGGGGAGCAGCAGTAGTGGTGACGCAGGCAGGCACCCGATCCTGAGCTTGGTGAGGTTAATGAGGTGGATGATGGAGATATGGTCCTGTCTGCTATGTCGGGGAGCAGTAGTGGTGGTGACGGAGGGAGGCACCCGATCTTGAGCTTGGTGGGGTTAATGAGGAGGATGATGGAGAAGCGGTCCTGCCTGCTACTGTGGTGTGAAAAACTATTTGCCCCCTTCCTGATTTCTTATTCTTTTGCATGTTTGTCACACTTAAATGTTTCTGCTCATCAAAAACTGTTAACTATTAGCCAAAGATAACATAATTGAACACAAAATGCAGTTTTAAATGATGGTTTTTATTATTGTGAGGAATTGCGGAAAAGCAGCCGCCTCTACTCAGCGTGAGGCGGCTGCTTCCTTGGAGGACAGGGCGGAACGTGGAAAAACCGCCGCGTCGGTTAGCGCGCATAGCCCCGTTACTGACACTCTGTCCCTGCGCGGGGAGGCCGCCGCATGTGCTGCGAGCGGTGCGACCAACCCCGCGCATGGGACTGCGGAAACATTGCAGAGCAGTGTTGGTGTGGCTGGGACTCATAGTCCCTCTAGGTTCAGAATGACGTGCGTGCGCGCGGAGAGGCGGAACCTATATGGCAGCCAGAAAAAGGTCAGCTGACCTGGTCGGTCAGCTGACGACTTTGCTCCTTCCTCATTGGTCCAGCACTTAGGGAGGTGCTGTGTGCTGTGTATATATACTGCGGGCTGTTCAGTTGCTGGTTGTCTGGCGTTGCGATCACAACATGGAAGCACTCAGACCTGAGTCAGATCCTAAAGTGTGCCGGGACCAGCTGGAGCTGTAATCCTACACTTAGCTAGATTCTATTGATAGTCTAAAGTACTAGTTTGATTGTGATTATCTGTTATGACCTTCTGCCTGCCTGACTATTCTTCTGAACTCTGATCCTGTACCTTGCCATTCTGATACTCTGTTGCCGAACCCCGGCTCGTCCTTAGACTCTGCATCTACCTCTTGATTTTGTACCTCGATATTTCTGATACCCTGTTGCCGAACCCTGCCTGTACTTTAGACTCCGCCTCTGCCTTCTGAATCTGTACTTTATCTGTCCGTGTGTTTACGACCTGGCTTGTCCGACCTCGAGAACTGACCTTACTGTTAGAGGCAGTTCATAGATCTGTTAGTGACACTCCCTCCTGGGTGTCGCTTCCGTTCTGTCCTTCCTACCTTCAGCCTGACTCCTCCCCCGGGAGAGTCCAGGTCTACGGAAGGAATCTGTATTTGTGCAGTACTCCTTGCTGTACGGAACTTGTTTCTGAGGCTCAGTCCTCAAAGTATTACTGTTGCACCAAACACTCTTACTCTACTCAGGTGTCCAGAGGTTAGCTTATATATCTGATTATCGGTGATACTGCAGATCATCTATAATCTGGTATATATCTGTATTCCCAGTGATACTGCAGATCACCGGTAATCAGATCCTCTCTGCGTTACACCGATCGTTACAATTATTTAGTGAGAAGAAAAACTCAAAACCTACATGGCCCTGTGTGAAAAAGTGGTTGCCCCCCTTGTTAAAAAATAACTTAACTGTGGTTTATCACACCTGAGTTCAATTTCTGTAGTCACCCCCAGGCCTGATTACTGCCACACCTGTTTCAATCAAGAAATCACTTAAATAGGAGCTATCTGACACAGAGAAGTAGACCAAAAGCACCTCAAAAGCTAGACATCATTCCAAGATCCAAAGAAATTCAGGAACAAATGAGAACAAAAGTACTGTAATTGAGATCTATCAGTCTGGTAAAGGTTATAAAGCCATTTCTAAAGCTTTGGGACTCCAGCGAACCATAGTGAGCCATTATCCACAAATGGCAAAAACATGGAACAGTGATGAACCTTCCCAGGAGTGGACGGCCAACCAAAATTACCCCAAGAGCGCAGAGAAAACTCATCCGAGAGGCCACAAAAGACCCCAGGACAACAACTAAAGAACTGTAGGCCTCACTTGCCTCAATTAAGTTCAGTGTTCACGACTCCACCATAAGAAAGAGACTGGGAAAAAACAGCCTGCATGGCAGATATCCAAGGCGCAAACCACTTTTAAGCAAAAAGAACATTAAGGCTTGTCTCAATTTTGCTAAAAAAACATCTTAATGATTGCCAAGACTTTTGGAAAAATACCTTGTGGACCGACGAGACAAAAGTTTAACTTTTTGGAAGGTGCGTGTCCCGTTACATCTGGCGTAGAAGTAACACAGCATTTCAGCAAAAGAACATCATACCAACAGTAAAATATGGTGGTGGTAGTGTTATGGTCTAGGGTTGTTTTGCTGCTTCAGGACCTGGAAGGCTTGCTGTGATAGATGGAACCATGAATTCTACTATCTACCAAAAAATCCTGAAGGAGAATGTCCGGCCATCTGTTCGTCAACTCAAGCTGAAGCGATCTTGGGTGCTGCAGCAGGACAGTGACCCAAAACACACCAGCAAATCCACCTCTGAATGGCTGAAGAAAAACAAAATGAAGACTTTGGAGTGGCCTAGTCAAAGTCCTGACCTGAATCCTATTGAGATGTTGTGGCATGACCTTAAAAAGGCGGTTCATGCTAGAAAACCCTCAAATCAAGCTGAATTACAACAATTCTGCAAAGATGAGTGGGCCAAAATTCCTCCAGAGCGCTGTAAAAGACTCGTTGCAAGTTATCGCAAATGCTTGATTGCAGTTATTGCTGCTAAGGGTGGCCCAACTAGTTATTAGGTTCAGGGGGCAATTTCTTTTTCACACAGGGCCATGTAGGTTTTGAGCTTTTTTTTCTCACTAAATAATAAAAACCATCATTTAAAACTGCATTTTGTGTTCAATTATGTTATCTTTGACTAATAGTTAACGGTTTTTGATGAGCAGAAACATTTAAGCGTGACAAACATGCAAAAGAATAAGAAATCAGGAAGGGGGCAAATAGTTTTTCACACCACTGTGTGTCGGGGAGCAGCAGTAGTGGTGACGCAGGCAGGCACCCGATCTTGAGCGCGATGGGGTTAAAGCAGACCCAAACCAAACATTTTTTTAATTCAAAATATTTAGTTGCACCACTCTGACACATACAAAGATAAATGAACACTCCTTCAAGCCTATGAGCATTTCAGTGCATGCTTTTCAGCCTTCTCTTTTCTTAACTAGGGTTATACAGGTGGCAGCCATTAGCAATTCCTCCTTTGCTGGACACCACCTACTCCAACAGTTTGCCGGATTCTGTCCCGGCAATATGAAAGAAAGGGAGGGGTTTCTCCAATAAATGTAAAATATTTTATATTTGTCATCATGCAGCTGAAAAAAGGCTGCTCTTTATTATTATAATTTAGAAAATAGATGTTATTTCTGAAATCTTGTATTTTTAATTTGGGTCCACTTTAATGAGGAGGATGATGGAGAAACGGTCCTGCCTGCTATGTCGGGGAGCAGTAGTGGTGGTGACGCAGGCAGGCACCTGATCTTGAGCTTGGTGGGGTTAATGAGGAGGATGATGGAGATACGGTCCCGCCTGCTATGTTGGGGAGCAGCAGTGGTGGTGACGCAGGCAGGCACCTGATCCTGAGCTTGGTGGGGTTAATGAGGAGGATGATAGAGATACGGTCCCGCCTGCTATGTTGGGTAGCAGCAGTGGTGGTGACACAGGCTGGCACCTGATCTTGAGCTTGGTGGGGTTATTGAGTAGGCATGGTCGGAAGAGCCCATTTCCGTTTCCGGGACAATTCCGCATGCCGTCATACCGAAATTCCGCTACCGTTTCATTCCGACGGTATTCCGGAGCTGTTCCGCGGAATTCCAACGTAAAAATTTTAATCTCTCCTCTCTCTCCTCTCTCTCCTCTCTCTCCTCTCTCTCCTCTCTCTCCTCTCTCTCCTCTCTCTCCTCTCTCTCCTCTCTCTCTTCTCTCTCTTCTCTCTCCTCTCTCTCCTCTCTCTCTTCTCTCTCTCCTCTCTCTCCTCTCTCTCCTCTCTCTCCTCTCTCTCCTCTCTCTCCTCTCTCTCCTCTCTCTCCTCTCTCTCTTCTCTCTCCTCTCTCTCTTCTCTCTCTTCTCTCTCCTCTCTCTCCTCTCTCTCCTCTCTCTCCTCTCTCTCCTCTCTCTCCTCTCTCTCCTCTCTCTCCTCTCTCTCCTCTCTCTCCTCTCTCTCTCTCTCTCTCTCTCTCTCTCTCTCTCTCTCTCTCTCCTCTCTCTCTCTCCTCTCTCTCTCTCCTCTCTCTCTCTCTCTCTCTCTCCTCTCCTCTCTCTCTCTCCTCTCTCCTCTCTCTCTCTCATATCATCAAGTAGGGAATTGCAGATTTTCAAAACAGCTTATATACCATAGCTGGGATTTGAACCCAAGACACAGTGTGTAGTAGGTATCTGTCTTACCCTCTAGACCATGAACCACACTACATGGTAAAGCTGGCCTAGCATAAACCATACTACCATTATGATCAATTCAATAGAAAAAGTAGCATGATTAAGGATTTGTACTTTTTGAAAAGCATGCTTATATACCATAGCTGGGATTTGAACCCAGGATGCAGTGTGCAGTGTGAGGAGGATGAAGGACATAGGTTCCCGCCTGCTGTGTCTGGGAGCAGCAGTGGTGGTGACGCAGGCAGGCACCTGATCCTGAGCTTGGTGAGGTTAATGAGGAGGATGATGGAGATAGGGTCCCGCCTGCTGTGTCGGGGAGCAGCATGGGTGGTGACGCAGGAAGGCACCCAATCCTGAGCTTGGTGAGGTTAATGAGGAGGATGATGGAGATAGGGTCCCGCCTGTTTTGTCAGGGAGCAGCAGTGGTGGTGACGCAGGCAGGCACCCGATCTTGAGCTTGGCGGGGTTAATGAGGAAGATGATGGAGATAGGGTCCCGCCGGTTTTGTCGGGGAGCAGCAGTGGCGGTGACGCAGGCAGGCACCTGATCCTGAGCTTGGTGGAGTTAATGAGGAGGATGATGGAGATAGGGTCCCGTCTGCTATGCCGGGGAGCAGCAGTGGCGGTGACGCAGGCAGGCACCTGATCCTGAGCTTGGTGGGGTTAATGAGGAGGATGATGGCGATAGGGTCCCGTCTGCTATGTCGGGGAGCAGCAGTGGTGGTGACGCAGGCAGGCACCTGATCCTGAGCTTGGTGGTGTTAATGAGGAGGATGATAAAGATAGGGTCCCGCCTGCTGTGTCGGGGAGCAGTAATAGTGGTGACGCAGGCAGGCACCTGATCCTGAGCTTGGTGGGGTTAATGAGGAGGATGATGGAGATAGGGTCCCGCCTGCTATGTCGGGGAGCAGCAGTGGTGGTGACGCAGACAGGCACCCGATCTTGAGCTTGGTGGGGTTAATGAGGATGATGGAGATAGGGTCCCGCCTGCTGTGTCGGGGAGCAGCATGGGTGGTGACGCAGACAGGCACCCGATCTTGAGCTTGGTGGGGTTAATGAGGATGATGGAGATAGGGTCCCGCCTGGTTTGTCAGGGAGCAGCAGTGGTGGTGACGCAGACAGGCACCCGATCTTGAGGAAAATTCTTCTTCCTACACCTTTGTTTGAAGGGTCTATTCAATTCAGTAGATCCATTTTCAAGCTGCATAAAGCTTAATAAAATGTTGACGAATTCTGTTATTATGTCAGAATGATTTGCATCTCAATCAATCCTAATAATATTTAAAATTGCATTGCACATCCCTAGTTGTAATTTAACTCCACAATTCCTTTTTACTTTATTTTTCTGTGAAAATCAGATTCCAAGCCAGGATTTGGGCTGAAAACTCTCAGATTCGGAATTCAAAAACTCTGACCCAGCTACTTTTATAGTGTGCTGTGCCAGCAGATCCATTGCCAGGCAGATTATGTGCCTTTGTTACTGTCATGGCAATGCACCCTCTGTGCACAGGAAATGCATGGAGTAGCGTGTTGTGTGCTGCCATGGGTGTGTTACCATTATATTGCACTGGCACCACGCCTGGCCGGCAACTGATGCACTGACGCTTTCACCATAAACCCAGCCTGATAAGGAATTTCTGATGTACAATAAGGCTGCTATCTGATCAGTTTGCAATAACTAGGTAATGTGCAAAGAACTGTCTTATTGGCAGCGACGGTGAACATGCATACCGGAATCAGATTGAACGCATCTGCAGGTGGTGCAAGGACAACCAGCTTGTACTCAACGCAGCAAAGACAGTTAAACTGATAGTGGATTTCAGAAGGCGCCCCACACACTCGACCCAGTCTCCATTGAAGGCATCGATGTCTCCAGGGTGTCGAGAGTCCGCTTTCTAGGTGCCACCATCACCAATGACTTAAAATGGGCTGAGAACACCACCAAGGTCCAGAAGAAGGCCCAGAAGAGGCTGTTCTTCCTGAGGCCGCTGAGGAAATTTGGGATGGAATTGATGACAACTTTTTACACTGCCACCATTGAGTCTATACTCTGCTCCTCCATTGTCGTCTGGTATGCAGGTGCTACTGCGAGTGACAGACTCAAGCTCCAGAGAGTAATCAATACCGCAGAGAGAATCATTGGGTCATCCCTTCCACCTCTGGACCTTATACACACCTCTAGACTGTGGTCGAGAGCAAATAAAATACGGAACGACCCCTCCCACCCCGGCAGTCGTTACTTTAACCGCCTGCCATTGGGTCGCCGCTACAGATCCATCCCTACCAAAACCACCAGACATTTCAATACTTTCTTTCCCCAGGCTGTCCACCTGCTGAACTCGAGCTACCACCCTCCCGAAACACGCTAGCCTCGCACTGCTGTCAAAATCACGTTGCACCCTTTTTAAGTTATGCCTGTTATGTAATCTCGCTATTGTCAAAACTATATAGTTATTATTATTTTTTTTTGTTTTGCATTCTACTGTATACCACTGTCTGTTTATTGTCTAAATGCTCTTTTTGTAACAACTTTCCATGCCGTGTGTTCCACAAAAAATTCTGGGTGCAACGCCTGTCGTGCTCGGCGATTAAACTGATTCTGATTCTGATTCTAGGTACTCTGGAAGCAGGAAATTTGGACAGTTGCTGGGGGTGGAAGTTCAGGTGATGCTATAGGCACCCATAAAGATAAAGTCTTTGTATATTTATAAGTGTTGTTATATTGAGAACTCACAGCATTGGTGACAAAGGCATAAGACAAGCAAGGCATCCTTTATACACAAAATAACGGGTGGAATCCAGATCTGGCTGTTTAATGACTTATTTGACATATCTTTTACACAACAATTCTCGGATATTACAAGAATTTTGTATGTTTACATATAAAAAGACATGCCAGTAAAAGTCGTATAAAAGAAGGACAGAATAATAATGTTTTCATAAACAACCAGGCTCGTCTCTGACAAACACGCAGAATCCTGTATAAAGGTTACAGCACAGCTGGAAATGTTCTCTCATTATAAAAAAAACAAATTAATTATAATGCTTTTAGTTCATTCTATCAGAAGGATAGACATGTTCTCTAGCGATGTCCAAACACAGCAACCATCTCAAGGGTAGAAGGTGATTCAAAACCTGGAATCTCAAAACAAGTAATAAGAGGTGTGACACTGTGACGGAGGATCCGTGAGGAAACGTAAATGATCTGGGAAGAAACGCAATCAATCGGTTTTCTGATTGCTTCCAATTTTGATTGCATATCTGGGGACAGGAGGATACAATCCTGGGATCTAGCAGGTAAAAGACCCTATTTATGTGATTACATTTGTTCTCCAGGGAAGCCAATGTTTGTGTTTAATTAATTGGTACAAAGGGGTTTCCCTTCGTTGGCAGATAAGTTAGGTGTGACATGCTATCTGCGTTTAGTTACAGAGCCAAAAAGCAAGCTCTTCACAGCAGGACAGTAGGCTTACTGGAGCCACGCTAAGTGTATTGGGCATAAATGTATTGTATGATTTTTACCTATTTAAAAGATGCCATGCATATGATAGGTATGGAAATTGTATCATTTTGTTGGTCAGGATCCACTAAGTATTCCAATATCAAATGTATGCCGCTGACATACCCAGCAACCACATTATTCAGCTTCTTAGTGCCAGAACATCTTACAGTACCCATGAATAGTATCAATTTGATGTATATTTTTTGAGAATTATGAAATTGTTATTATTATTTGTGTGCAGAAAACGTGGGCTGGAATATGGAAAAATGTCATATTTTTTGGGCTTAAGCTTCCCGCCCAAATTATGATGTAATTCCACCAATAGAGTTGGCACACCCTCAATGTCACTGAGTGCCTGATACAATGGCATAGGCAGTGCCACAAATCCAACAGAGCTTGCAGATATTATCAGTACACCACGTCTGAAGTTACAGCACACACTTTATTGTGCCAGTATCCACAGTAAAGTCCTTTACTGGCACAATAATGTGTGTGCTGTAACTTCAAATGTGGTGTGCTGATAATATCTGCAAGCCCAAAGTATAATAATGCCCAGTCCAGCCCAGGGGCTGACACTGAGATCCCACCCTAAAATCTGGATCATTCATAAGCCGAGGTCTGAGTCCAGCGCTCCATTTTACCATCGTATAAGGATTGCAAGCAGCTGGCATGAGGACTTAAGCTGGCTGCCATCTTGTCTGAAATTTTAATTCTGAAACAAAGTTGGAAGAAATATGCCCTTTATGGAAACTCCAAGCACATGGAAAAATGTATTCATTTCCCTTTTTTATTTTATCTGGGTTATCATTGTCTCTATAATTGTTTCTTTAAATGATTTTCTGTATATATTAAATATTTATGTTGCATTTATAATAAAAAGACCTCAAGTCATTTTGTCTCAGCTGCAAGCCTGCCTTTCAGCCAATCAGAACGAATCCTAGCCTTTCTGAAGAATTGTATTGTTATAGCCAGTGTAGAGTGTTATAACACTTTTTATTTGCAGGTCTAGACTAGTTAGAGCAGTTTTCCCTTTTCTGGATAAGAGGGATAGTGGCAGCCCGTTTTCTGAACTATTGTGTAAGTTTTGTATTACTGTAGTTCACACGCTTCCTACTAGCCTGTCTGCTGCCAAATTCCAGTGGTTTTTGCGCATTAATTGGATACACGAGGTTGGACAGTCTGTGGGTTGAAATAGCTTAGAAGGCATTGACTGCTCCATCCACCAGGGGGTGGGAGACAGTAAGGGTGAGTGAAAAGTCCTCTGACAGTCTCGCCAAAATTTCCTTGAACTTTGGGTGGTACCACAAATATTCAGCGAACCAATTTCTGTGAATACCATTAAAGAGGAGCTGTTAGGTATAGGGTCTCAGAGGAAAAAAAAACACATCAGTAGCTAAATATTGGCTGTACTTACATTACATATGCATTTCACTGTCCAGGTTTGGATTTCACAGAATTTGTATATAGTATATGCAGAGATTGATGCTCCAGACAGCTCATGGCAGGTTCCATGTTTGTCTGTCTCCTATGAAGCCAATTGTGATGTCATATCCTTCCTTATGGTGCTTCCTGATGATTCGACTCACAAAAAAGATGGTTCATGATCCGGACAACACTACTGTGCAGTGAATATTAATTAGTGGCTAGGAACAAGCAGTATACTCTAATGGAACATGTGCCCTGTGCACAGCACAATGATTTTTCAGTGCTGTGAGTTAGGCTGCGTTACTGGCTGCTGTAACATGAGCCTGTAACTTCTCACTGTGAAAGCAGCCTTAGGGCGATATAGGGAAATGAAGGGGAGGACCAAGGGAGTGGGGAGAAGGAGCAGCCCCAGAATGCTTTGCAGTATCTGTTATGCGTCCTGCCGGCCTCCTTACGAGCTTGGGAATAACAAGCCTTGCTGTTCAGCAAACATCAAAGTAAGAGAGATTTTTAACTTCAGTATTGCCTTTTTGGCTTCCTTTTAAACTGTTTAACACAGGAGAATAGAGGTTTAAATTAGCTTTTGCAGCCTGACAGTTACTCTTTAAAGTCAATGGGCTGACATTAACCACTTAAGTACCAACATACACTGCTCAAAAAAATAAAGGGCACACAAAAATAAGACATCCTAGATCTGAATTAACCTCTTAAGGACCATAAGCTTACCCCCCCCCCCCCCCCCCCCCCTTGTGACAGGCGATTTTTTACAATTTAATGCTCTGCACCTTTAATGCTTGCTGCAGAGCAATCCAACTTAGCACACAAATAAAACTTTTCTGTCCAACAACAGAGCTTTCTGTTGGTGGGCTCTGATCGCTGCTGCGGGCTGTTTTTTTTAATATAAATGTATTTGTTATTTTTTAAAATAAAAATGCGTATTTTTATTTATTTTATTACCCCCCTCCCTCCCCCCGCCAGCCAATCACAGTTACCGGCTCTCATAGACATCAGCCTATGAGAGCCGATCGCTCTCTGTGCCTCCCATGGGGACAGAAGAGTGTTACGGCTGTCCCCAGTACAGCACTGCAGTAGATCGCAGCTCTGTATAATGTAAATAGACGGCGGTTTCAACTTCTAACAGTCTGTTAGCGGCGATCGCTCTGTCATTCGAACGGGGATGCACACGATCCCCTGCAATCTCTGCCGCCAGGACCTCACGCCAGTTGGTGTTGAGCGATCCTGGGGGAACCGCCGTGTTCACGCCTATTGGCGTGAAGTGGTCGGCTAGAGGTTAATTAGATATTCTTATTAAATACTTTGCCTTTACAGAGTTGAATGTGCTGATAACAAAATCACACAAAAATGATCAATGGAAATCAAATTTATCAACCCATGGAGGTCTGTAGTGGAAAATAAACACTACAGGCTGATCCAACTTGTAATGTCATGTCCTTAAAACAAATCAAAATGAGGCTCAGTAGTGTGTGTGGCCTCCATGTGTCTGTATGACCTCCGTACAATGCCTGGGCATGCTCCTGATGAGGTTGCCGATGGTCTCCTGAGGGATCTCCTCCCAGACTTGGGCTAAAGCATCCACCAGCTCCTGGACAGTCTGTGGTGCAACGTGGCATTGGTGCATAGAGCAAGACATGATGTCCCAGATGTGCTCAGCTGAATTCAGGTCTGGGGAATGGGCGGGCCAGTCCATAGCATCATGCCTTTGTCTTGCAGGAACTGCTGACACACTCCAGCCACATGAGGTCCAGCATTGTCTTGCATCAGGAGGAACACAAGGGGTCTGAGGATCTTATCTCGGTACCTAATGACAATCAATCTACCTCTGGCAAGGATGTCACCCCAAACCATTATTGACCCACTGCCAAACCGGTCATGCTGGAGGATGTTGCACGTTCTTCGTGGTGTCTCCAGAGTCTGTCACATCTGTCACATGTCGGTGTTGGTCTATAAGCACAACCCCCAACTGTGGCTGTCGGGCCCTCATACCACCCTCATAGAGTCTGTTTCCGACCACTTGAGCAGACACATGCCATGCATATTTGTGGACCGCTGGAGGTCATTTTGCTGGGCTCTGGCAGTGTTTCTCCTGTTCCTCCTTGCAGAAAGGTGGAGGTAGCGGTCCTGCTGCTGGGTTGTTGCCCTCCTATGGCCTCCTCTATGTCTCCTGATGTACTGGCCTGTCTCCTGATAGTGCCTCCATGCTCTGGATGCTACGCTGGCAGACACAGCAAACCTTCTTGCCACAATTCACATTGATGTGCCATCCTGGATGAGCTGCACTACCTGAGCCAGTTGTGTGTGGTGTAGACTCCGTCTCATGCTACTCTAGAGTAAAAGCACCTCTAGCATACAAAAGTGGCCAAAACATCAGCCAGATAGCATAGAAACTGAGAAGTGGTCTGTGGTCACCACCTGCACAACCACTTCTTTATTGGGGAGGTCTTGCTAATTACCTATAATTTCCACCTGTCGTCTATTCCATTTGCACAACAGAATGTAAAATTGATTGTCAATCAGTGTTGCTACCTAAGTGGACAGTTTGATTTCACAGAAGTGTGTGTGATTGACTTGGAGTTGTATTGTGTTAGTTAAGTGTTCCCTTTATTTTTAGCAGTGTATAAAAAGTGCAGAAACGTTATTACTACTAATGACTATTAAGTGATTTATCATTTTTTTTCAGGACAAGCTGGTCTTTCTTTGGGAAGTATTTTCTCCCAAGAATAATTGTATTTTTATGCTTTTTGAAGCAAAATAGAAGAAAAAAAAATACATTTGTCTCGGGTTTTACCTGTTATAGTTAAAAAAAAAAGAAAAAAAAGTGCTACTGTATATAAAACACATTTTATTTGTCAATTTACCATAAAACTTATATTATAATCCCCTCACAATCTATGGTGATGATATTTGATTTTCAAATGAAGGTGGATTTTTGCTACAGTCTGTACTTTTCCCCTTGAACTGGAAAAAAAAAAAAAAAACATTGTTAATGATAAACTTTAGGGAAGAAAGGTCAATAGGGAAGCTGCATGAATAATTTTGTAGAGGGTGTGACCTTAAAAGTGGGCGGGGTTAAAAAGTTCTGTTTTATTTGAACACAAAAAGGTTTATTTTATTTTAACAATTTTCACTTTAGCGCCATCAATATGGTTTCCCTATCCCATTTCCCAATGTGGCCTGTACCCCCTACTTTATACAGATCTCCCTGGCAGTAGTTCAGCGGTCTCCCCATATGTCTCCCTGCTGGTCTACTGGCCCCAATATTATTATTATCATTATTTATTGTATTTATAAAGCACCACCATACTACACAGCACTGGACAATATAAAGGGATACATACAATGTAACAAGGGGTGACAGACAGAGAGGTAGCAAATGGTTATACAACATAACACAAGGTTATACACGCAAACAGGGTATAAGATGCATGATCATGTGATTTAACAGAGACCCAGCAATTCAAGTCAAGGCGGATGGTTGCGTTAATCGTTGGAAAATTGCACGGAGTTCCTGCAGCATGTGCTATTGACAAAGTGACCAATTTTGGGACATGCACTTGGCGGCACCAACTTTCACCCAATTTGATTATAATAATCGAATTGGATGGTTGATTGGCCGCTAAGTCCCCTGATGTATGGCCAGGTTAAGAAAGACACACTAATATGTTCCCTGGTAGTCTAGTATCCAGATGCTTAAAGAGAACCAGAGAAGAAGCACCCTCATGTATTGTATTACATTTATCAGTGGGAACATGACAGTAAACACCTACCCTGCTTTTAGTTTCATTCTTATCTGCTTAATTAGTCTGTTATCAGCTGTGATAAGAATCCCCGACTGGCTCAGTCTAGGTTTGACCTGGAATCATTATAGCTGAGTCACTCTTCTGTGGAGTCTTTTCAAGCCCAAGCCTGCCCCCTCCTGGCTCAGATTTCCTGCTTTGCATACTGAGAGCTGTGATGACATGGGAGGGGCTGCTGCTGCTGAGAGAGAAGCTCTGTGGCTGCAATATGATCCCTGAATACTCTGTGTGCTCTCTGCATAGATAACCATGATGACTGCAGTTTCATTCCTATGAGAGACACTTCTTACAGGCAGCTGTACATCATACCAAAATGAAAGCACACAGATGAAAGGCTGCAGCAGCCTTTCTCATATACCCTAGACAGCACATCTAGAACAACTCATAACCCGGAAGCAGAAGGGATATGAGCTGTCGGCCAGATTTGATTTTTCCTGGAGCAATAATGGATAAAAAACACTAAAAAAGGCAAACCAGAGCGGCAAAATTATCAGGTAGAGCATTTATTCTTTACAAGCTATCGACTGATATGTTTATGTTGTGTGAAACGTTCATCTCTGGTTCCCTTTAAAGAGACTCTGAAGTCTCATAACATTCACCTTTTTATTTTAAAAATCTCTTTTACATCACTGCCATAACCAAAACGCTGCGTCCTCGTGGCTGAAATCCAACTGCCCCCCAAACTCCCCGGGGCACACTGCGGGGAGCGCTTCCGTGAGAGGCAGAGCTTTCAGCTGCAGCTCTGCCTCCATGCGTGTCTATCAGTCCGGATCACCGCCCCTCCCCCCCCCCCCCCTCTCAGTCTTCCTTCACAGAGAGGGGCGGGGGAGAGGCGGAGATACACGCGGATTGACGCGCATGGAGGCAGAGCTGCAGCTGAAAGCTCAGCCTCCTCCAGCAGCAAAATCCACGACCAAGAAAGTTGTGGATTTTGCGGGGGAGAGTTAGGGGGAGTTTGGGGGGATTTAGTTTGTGTGCAGCCGCGGGGATGCAGCGTTTTGGTTAGGGCAGTGATGTAAAAGAGATTTTTAAAATAAAAAGGTAAATTTTATGAGGCTTCAGAGTCTCTTTAACTGGTGGTCTGGTGGATGTTCCTGGTGGCGTACTTGGCATTCCGGTGTTCAGTTAATTTTGGTGCAGGGTGAGCCTACTGCTGCACAAATGGGGGGGCTGTTAATTACTATTCCCCCTCCAAGATGTCACAACTCAGAGGGAGAAGTAATTTGAGTTTAAGAGTAAGCTAGCCATGCCAAGTTTTGGTGCTATGGCTCTAGAGCCCTGCTTCATCCCTGGTGGGTGTCCCTGGGGGCCTGGTGTGTGTCCCTGTTGGTCTGGTGGGTTTCCATAGTGGCCTGGTGCATGTCCCTGGTGGTCTGGGGGTGTCCCTGGAGGTCCAGTGGATGTCCCTGGTGATCTGGTGGGTGTCCCTGGTGGTATGGTGGGCTTCCATGGTTGCCTGCTGGGTGTCCCTAGTGATCTAGTGGGTGGCCTGGTGGGTGTCCATGGTTGTCTGTCGGGTGTCTCTGGTCGCTGCCAGCTCTGCATCCATTTGCAGACCTGGCAGGTGGAAGCAATGCTGTGTAAGTATTAAAGTACCGGAGATCACAACACCAGGGCATCATGGAGCTTAAACCTACATGCTGGTCTCCATGGAGGTGACCGGACATTCCTGGGGGAATGAGGAGAGGTGAGGGGTGTTGCTTCAGCTGCTGCCATTGTAATCACTACGATCAGTCGCGATTATAGTGATCACATGACAGGAGCCAATCACCATGGCTCCTGATCAGTGAGAGGAAATTTCAGCTGTCATATGACAGCTGAGTCTTCCCCGGCAAGTGCAAATTATTGCAGTGGAAATTGTGTGGTAGATTCTACACCGCAGCAGAGAAGGGAAGCCACAACTGCAGCATAGAATCTACATAGCGTGGTCCTACACCTGTTAACCAGTTCGGCCTATCTGGACGAGTACGTTCGTCCAGATAGGCTCTGCTGCCGCCGCTGCGTGGTGCGTTCGATCGGGTGCGCTCCCGCGCGTGCTCCCACCGCTAGCCCCCGATCAGTGAATGGGAATATAATTCCCATTCACCGATCTAACTTCCCCGCAGAAATATCAACACTTTCTATTCAGAGAGCGCGGTATTTCTGCCCCCAGGAAACTTCTCCGTGCTCTTTTTGTTCCTGGATGCGAGATTGTTCGCATCCAGGACTTTTTTGACTGTAGAAACTGCACCCTGCACCCACATACATTTTTCAATAAACAATTATCTTATTTTACATTTAAAATTGGATGTTTTCCTCCCACACCAAAAATTACTCACATACATTTTTTTATAAGAAAAAAAAAATACAATAAAAAAAAACAACATAAATAGTTACCCAAGGGTCTGAACTTTTTAAATATGCATGTCAAGAGAGTATGTTATATTATTTTAAATTATAAGCTTATAAGTAGTGATGGACGCAAATTGAAGAAATGCACCTTTATTTCTAAATGAAATATCGGCACCATAAATTGTGATAGGGACATCATTTAAATGGTGTAATAACCGGGACAGATGGGCAATTAAAATACATGAGTTTTAATTACGGTAGTGTATATTAATTTCAAACTATAGTGGGCAAAAACTGAGAAATAATTAATTTTTTTCATTTCTTTTTTAATCTTCCTGTTAAAATGGATTTAGAAAAAAATAATTCTTAGCAAAATGTACTACCCAAAGAAAGCCCAATTAGTGGCGGAAAAAACAAGATATAGATCAATTCATTGTGATAAGTAGCAATAAAGTTATTGGCGAATGAATGGGAGGTTAACGTTGCTCGGATGCATGAGATTTTCAGCACTGCGGTGCTGAACCGGTTAATAGTAAAGCCCCTATACATGTTAGATCCACCAAATTTTCTCGTTGTGTGTAGGAAAACAGTGGCAACAAGAGAAACATTAAAAAGTTTCAACAGTGTGGTTCTCCAGAAAATTGCAGTTAAAATGACAGCCGGCAAATAGGATTTTTGCATGATGACCAGTCATTAGAAAGCAGCAGTAGGACCTGCAAGTGGTGCCTGAGATTGAGAAATAGTGACTCTGCATGTGAACTCAATCCAGTCTCTGCCATCAAAACAGCAGAGACCGCATGGCTAGCTGGCATCATCAACTGGATGACATCTGGAATGAATGTCACCCATAAAAGTGTGCAGAAGTAGCATACAATTGACAGGCAGCTTATTGGGCCAATTAAAGTCCGGGGATCACATGCTAAACAACTACAGGATGCTACAGGCCTCAGGGCGGGCGTAAAAGAGCGGCCACCAAATACAAGGGAGCACGCATAAACACATACAAATAAGAAGTACATTTCTTCCAGAATAAAATGAGCCATAAATTACTTTTCTCCTATGTTGCTGTCACTTACAGTGAATCTGACATTACCGACAGGTTTTGGGTTAGTCCATCTCTCCATAGGGGATTCTCAGCATGGCCTTTATTCTTTATAAAGACACTCCCTGAAAATGATTAATACAACGATGCTGGCCAGCCTCCCTGCTCTTTGCACACTATTTTGGCAGTTGGATGGAGCAACTGCCATTCACTAAGTGCTTTTAAAAATAAAGAAAACCCTGAGAACCCCCCTATGAGAAGATGGGCTAGTCCAAAATCTGTCGGTAATGTCATTTCTACTACTTACTGTAAGTGACAACAACATAGGAGAAAAGTAATTTATGGCTCATGAAACATACTTCCTATTTGTATGTGTTTTAAATTTTAAGATTTTCACGACAGTTCCTCTTTAAGGATAATTAGCATCATAAGGAGGTGTGAATATCAGCACAGGGAGTTTGTAGCAAACTATTGTAACAATTACTGATGGTTTAGTAACACCTAACCTGACCCTATTCTCATCTGAACCTTAAAGAAAATCTGTAACGATTAAACCTCCCCTGGGGGGTACTCACCTCGGGTGGGGGAAGCCTCCGGATCCTAATGAGGCTTCCTCCGTCCTCCTCGGTCCCACGGTGGCGGCGAAAATCCTCCCGGAGCGGCGGCGATGTAAATATTTACCTCTCGGGCTCCAGCGCAGGCGCAGTATGAGCTCTTCCCACAGAGATAGGCGGATATAGCCGATCTGCGTCCGGCCGCTCTACTGCGCAGGCACAAGTCTCCTGTGCCTGCGCAGTAGAGCGGACCCGACGGAGATCGGATATTTCTGCCTATCTCTGTCAGAATAGCCGAAACAGCGCCCCTGCTGGAGCCTAGAAAGGTAAATATTGAACAGGCTGTCGGATTTGTCATGCCGGCTTTGAAGGGCTGCAGCGAGACCCCCGTGGGACAGAGGAGGACGGGGAAGCCTCATTTAGACCCTGAGTCTTCCCCCTCCTGAGATGAGTACCCCCCAGGGGACGTTTTTCTTGTTACAGTTTCTCTTTAACTCTATGATGTGTAACCGTAACCTACCCCTTGTGCTGCAAACTCCACCTATAGAAGTGCCACCTTTGTCGTTAAAAACGCTATTTGCTGATATCCACACTGCCTAATTATACTAATTATCGAGTGCCCAAATCACTCCCTGGCTGCCACCACAGCCGTGATCAGCATTGTGGTCAATGCGCCGCTCAAATGACCTGCTTCATGCCCAGGCGGTCCCAAAAGTTTGACTGTCAGGTTTATGTTGGCATAAATAGCTCTTCACTTGGAGTGATGACATCTTTTGAGTTATTCTAATTGACTTGGTGCTCCAAAAGCAACCTAGCCTTGTTTTGTTTCAAATATTTTTATGTACATAAGAAAATGTAGAATGGGGCTTTGTTTGCACTGCAAATCATGATTCTGATGTTCACTGGATGCTAGCAACACAAGAAGTAAAGCGCAGCATTCAGGACTTTTTGATTGCATCTAAATTTGGAATTACATGTAAAATCACCTTAAAGGAGTCATCAGGCAGTTTTAAAGAAAATAAATGCTACTTACCGGGGGCTTCCTCCAGCCCCAAGCTCCCAGCACGTCCCTCGCTGCAGCTCCGACCCGGTCCCCGGCGATGACGTCAGGGCAACCTCCAGGTCGGCCTGTACTGCGCCTGCGCGAGCGGCGCTGTCAATCACCGCCACGTGGGCCGGAGCAGACTGCACAGGCGCAGAACTACTACCACCTGCGCAGTCTGCTCCACCCGACGTGGCGGCGATTGGCAGCACCGCTCACTCAGGCGCAGTACAGGCCGACCTGGAGGTCGCCCTGACGTCATCACCAGGGACCGGGTTGGAGCTACGGCGAATGGCTGTGGGGAGAGCTGCGGCCAAAGACATGCTGGGAGCTTGGGGCTGGAGGAAGCCCCCGGTAAGTAGCACTTATTTTCTTTAAAACTACCTGATGACTCCTTTAAAATCAGAATCTCATGTAGTGTATATGAGCCCTCGGCCTGCTTTAGCACCTTTATCTTGGAAACCCCTTCAGAACACTTCCAATCACCATGGCCAGACTGCCAGTGAGGACATATACTGGGCATAGCTGCCAGTGGTGTACATCACATCAGTGTCCAGCAGAGGGCAGCTCTGTGCAGAGATCTCAGCTCAGGATTCTGGGAAGTAATTTATTTCTATGACTATTTCTCTATTCTATCTCCTGGTAATCAGATTCTTCCATGAAGACATTCTCTGCTTCTTCTCTCCGCCTCTTAGCCTGGAATATACAGAAAAGACAAGGAATGGGTCATGTGTGTTCAGTGACATGAGACTCCAGCATGACAGCCGTGTCAGGCTTCAGATACCAGCATAAGAGGGACAAGGGGAATCAGGGCAGCAGTGGTTGCACTCCCAGTCTCTGCAGAGCACCATATATGGCCCTAATTCAGTCAACGTTTCTCCTGAGTTTTATCCATAGATTCTCATCAAGAGGTGATTAATGTAATTAGGAGGTGTGAATATCAATGCAATGAGTTTGAAGCAAATTATCAATATTATTCTATTGGGCTCTATCTAATTTTGAAAGTAAGATATCCATAGTTGTTACCGATAGTTTATTATCACCTAACCTGTTCCTATCCTCACTTTAACCCTAACTCTATGATGCTCAACCATAACCTACCCCTTGGGCTGCAATATCCACCTTTGCTGCTAATCACACTGCCTAATTATGCCAAATATCACCGAATCACGCGTACGTTAAAAAGGGGCGCTGGGAAAAAAGGGCGCCGGGTTTTAAACGATAAACATGGATAACGTTTAAAAATATAATGTACTATATTTCGTTTAAAAATAATGTTTTATAAAGTTATAAATCATTAAATAATGTGCATGAAATTGGCAATTGTGAAAACGTTAATCTTCCGTTTAAAAAGTGAAACGTATAATAACGTTTAAAAAAAAATAGTAAGTAACCCTCCCTGTACCTACCCCTAACCCCTAGACCCCCGTGTTGGTGCCTAAACCTAAGACCCCCCTGGTGGTGCCTAAACCTAAGACTCCCCTGATGGTGCCTAAACCTAAGACTCCCCTGATGGTGCCTAAACCTAAGACTCCCCTGGTGGTGCCTAAACCTAAGACCCCCCTATTGATGCCTAAACCTAAGACCCCCCTGGTGGTGCCTAAACCTAAGACCCCCCTGTGATAAGCATTAATAACGTGTGAAAAAAATATTTTGCTGTTTTTCGTTTAAAAATAATGTTTTTAAAAAAGATTGTACTGTTTTTCGTTTAAAAATAATGTTTAAAAAATTATAAATCATAAAATAATGTGTAATCATGAGAAGCAGTTATAAAACAGTAAAAGTCTCCGGGCGCCGCTTATAAAACGTTATTTTTCTCCGGCGCCCTTTTTTCCTGTCGGGCGCCCATTAAACGATATTTATTATGGGAGTGAATGGCGGCGCCCGATTTGTCCACTTGCCTCAGGCGCCCGAATTTACTGTTACCCCGAATCACTCCCTGGGTGCCAGCATAAGTCAGGCTTATGTCGGAATAAGTTACTCTTCACTTGGAGTGATGACTTATTTTGAGTTCTTCTAACTAGAATGAGGTGGCAGCCAGACAACCTCCAAAGGCAACCTAGTCTCCTAGCCTTGTTTTTTTCACATAGTTGTCTCACATATTTCTTTTTTTAGCCCCATTTATCTTGGTAACCCCTTCAGAACACTCCCAGACACCATGGCCAGACTGTCAGTGAGGACGTCACATCAGTGTCATTTTTAACCACTTCGCATCCAGACCTTGTTTTCAACTTATTGACCAGAGCAGTTTTGACAGTTTAGCTATGTCCCTATTTAATCAGAAATAACTTTATCCCTACTTATGACACAAAAATGAAATATATATATATTTTTTTCAAGACAGACTAGGCTTTCATTGTATGCCATTTTTTCCCTCAAACAATTTTGTGTTCTATGAATTTTAATGGGAAAACAAAAAAAAAATTGAAAAAACATGTATTTCTCAGATTTACCAATTCCAGTTTAAAAATAAAAAGTGTTACTGTAGATAAAAAAACACACATTTTGTTTGGCTATTCTTACTGCTTATCACAAAACTTAGATCATGTTCCTGTCACAATTTATGGTGAAGATATTTGATTCTGAAATAATTCTACAGAGTGTATTTTTCACTATGAAATGAGAAAATACAAGTATTTTTAATAGTACCGTTCATTAATTAGTGCTGCATCAGATAGTGCCAGAAATGTGCAGAGGAGCAAGCCCAATCCTGCACAGCACTGCTTCTGCTACAAGACGTATATCTACTGACCTGTGGCTTAGATGAAGTCCCAGAGGACGTATATCTACTACCTGTGGACGAAGTGGTTAAGGAGACACTAAAGGGAAAAATTATGATACAATGAATTGTATGTGTAGTACGGATAATTACTAGAACATTAGTAACAAAGAACATATTCTCATATTTTTATTTTCAGTTATATCTTTTTTTATAGCATTGCAGCATTCTCTAATATTTGCAGTTTGCACACTACTCAGCATTCTAAATGCTTTTACAGAGCAGGCTAGTGAACTTTTGAAGTGCAGAGAAAAAGAAAATACAATGACAGACACCTGAGATAATAAGCTTCAGAAGACAGAGCTCTCTGCGACTTTGAAGTCGTGGAGCTCAATGGCTCTTTTGCATAGAGAACAGCTGGAGTTTCTTAACTCTTCCTGTACTGGAAACAATATTAGACTTGTGTCTCTGCTACTAATGTTTTATTTCTTAGCTGTACTACACATACAAATCATTATATCATATGTTTATTTTCACTTCAGATTCCCTTTAATAAGCACATTATTTTAAGTATTTTTCGCTTGCTGGAGGGAAGCAAAGGAAATAGTGTAGAAATGTCTTCTGTGAAAGAACTCTAGAGAAAAGTTTATCAAATTATACCTAAAGCAAAATAAAGTTTTAAAATAAATACACAGCAGGGCAAATTAACCACTTCACGTCCCTGGTGTTTTCCCCCTAAAAATCCTGAGCAGTTTTCTATATATCACACTCCTCCCATTCATAAGTCAATAACTTTATCAATACTTATCACACATAAATGATCTATACCTTGTTTTTTTGGCCACCAATTAGGCTTTCTTTAGGTGGTACTTTTTGCTAAGAATTATTTATTTTGTGTGCATTGTAAAGGGAATAATGAGAAAAAAAAATGAAAAAAGTCGTTATTTTTCAGTTTTCAGACCTTACAGTTTGAAAATAAAAAGTGTTACCATAGATAAAACCTGCGCATTGTATTTGCCCATGTGTCCTGTTTATTTCAACATTCAAATTATGTTCCTAGTACAATGTATGGCAACAATATATTATTTGTAAATAAAAGTGTATTTTTTCCATTTTTTTGCATTATACTTTATCAGTAATTACAAGCCGTATTTGACAAAATAACAGTCATTTACCCTCATGGCATACATATTCAAAAAGCTAAACGTATTTATTAGCTTCCACCCCGTAGTTAACCAGATGTGCCCCTTTATTCCCCTCCGCCATATCCCCCCACCCATAGATAACCAGGTGTGCTACTTTATTACCTCTGCCCCCCCATAGATAGCCAAGTGTGCCCCTTTATCGCCCCCTCCCGGTATAAACAGCCAGATGTGCCATTTATTAGCCCCTCCCCATATAAAAGGCCCAGATGTGCCCCTTTATTAGCCAGATTCACCTATTTGTCCTCCCACCCCCATTGATAGCCAGGTGTGCCCCTTGCTTCTTCCCTCCCAACAGATAGCCAGATGTACCCCTCTATTCCCACACTTCTCCATGGATTGCCAGGTGTGCCCTTTTTTGCCCCCAGTATAGCCAGATGTGCCCCTTATTAGCTCCCCCCCCCCAGTATCAACACATAGATATGCCCTTTTGACCCTGCCATGGGCAGCCTGGTGTGCAGATTTATTCCCCCCCTCCCCCCTCCACATAGATAGCCAGGAGTGCCCTTTGCCCCCCCCCCCCCATAGCTAGCCAGGTATGCCTCTATGCCCCATAGATAGCCAGGTGTGTCTCTATGCCCCCCTCCCCCCATTAATGGTAGATGTGCCCCTAGCTATATGGACTTACTCAAACAACCCCCCATGCAGCGATCGGGCAGAAGCCCTCTTCCCCCATGCAGCGATCAGGCAGCAGGCAAATTAGCAGCATGTAAACAACATACCTCACCTCGTTCCAGCGCGATCAGCCTCCCTTCCGTGCATCACCGCTGCCTGTGTCTTAATGCCGAATGGATCGAGTCCCGGCTTGATGACGTCATCAAGCCGGGACTCGATCCGTTCGGCATTAAGAGACAGGCAGCGGTGATGCACGAAAGGGAGGCTGATCGCGCTGGAACGAGGTGAGGTATGTTGTTTACATGCTGCTAATTTGCCTGCTGCCCGATCGCTGCATGGGGGAAGAGGGCTTACTACAGGGGATCGGGCGGGGGTGGTAGGATCAGACCCCAGGAAGGGGATCCTTATTTAGTGCAGGATGGATTATAGAGGCTGATGAGCCCAGGTGCGTGCTAGCACGCACCCTGTGCTCATAAGATTGCAGTAACTTATTTTCACGTCATGTGGCTTTCAGGAGCCACTTCAGATGACGTGATTATACTGTATGCAGGATGGGAACTGGTTAATTACTACAGATGCTGTCTGTGCTACTTGTTGCCTTCAGGGTCCATCACATTCCTTGTTTTGCATATGTTTGGTAAATGGAAGCACTTATGAAGCTATATAAATACTAACTAATAAAAGGCAATTGTCCCTGCATCCCATGTCCATGTGTCAGTGCTTTTTCCACTCTGCGCATGTGCAGGGACGCAGAGACACCACCGAGAGCTGAGGGGGAATGATGTGCGGCAGAGGAAGACGGTCCCGAAGGGGGGCGGGCCTGTTAGTTTGCGGCGTGAGGCGCAACGTTCGTGTGCGGTGTGCGCTTTATGCGCGCACAGCTAAGAGAGAGAGCAGTGCAGGGGGTGAAGGGGGCACGACCACAGCCTAGTGCCTTAGGCCTAGTACTAAATAATAATTGTGAAGCAAGGCATAGAAGTGCTTCACTGGGCTTGTGTGGTTCACTATTTGTGCATGCCCAGTTAAAATGTGCTTATTTACATTCCGGTGAACTTCTAGAGCACTGCAAATAAAAAATAAACTTTGCAGAATGGGGAATGGGAGGGATCCTGAAAGGAACAAGTGGCATTGAGAGCTTTTTAATAAGTACTTTGGCCCGCAATGTATTTGGTTTAGAAGTTGTATAGCTCTTTAGGTTTGCTGCTGCATGCATCACACTTTGCAATGCACCTATTGTATTTTATACATGGTGACCCAGAACTCTTGGGGGAGGGTGGGGGGTAAAAGAGGCTACAATGGTCCTAAAAGCCCCCTTACTAAGATGTTAAGAAAAACAAAAGTTTGCTTTCTTAAAACAGAAAGAATTTGCGATAATTCAGGTTGGAGTGAGCTTGAGATATCTCCCAGTGCATCACTGCTAAATATATGCAAATTAAGTATTGTACTATTAGAAGCTAAACACACCTCCAGAACCGCTGGAATGCAATGATGTGTCAGCTTGTTTTAGGACCATTGTAGTCCCTTACACACTCCAATGAGTTCTGGGTCACCATGAGCTTGCTGGTTAGTCTGTACCTCTCGGTGTTACAAGCCCTACTGCATAGAGCCAAATTAATCCATGCCATGCACTGATGAGGATCAAACAATCCGAAACAGTCTGTATGCATGTTGGATTATTATGGCTCTGTACAAATTAACAAGCTGACACATCATTGCATTCCAGTGGTTCTGGAGGTGTGTTTAGCTTCTAAGGGTACAATGGTTAATTTGCATATATTCAGCAGTGATGCACTGGGAGACATCTCAAGCTCACTCCAACCTGAATTATCGCAAATTCTTTCTGTTTTAAAATATAAAAATGATCGCAGCGCCAGACAATCGGAATTGGTGTAAGGCTGCACAGAGATTATGGGCAGGTGTTCCTATGCCCATACAAAGAAGCAAATAAATAGTAAAGAGAACTCCTGCGCCTAAGCTTATATTTGCTGGGAACAATTTAATAAAATCAATGAATATAAGCTTAGGCGCAGGAGTTCTCTTTACTATTTATTTCTGTTTTAAGAAAGCAAACTTTTGTATTTTATACATGATTGTTTGATTCCATGATGAAGCCCCCATTAGGGGTCAAACATGTAGTGTTTTGGGGCGTGCTTTGATAGTAACACCAGTTACTACTATGTTATAAGAAGCCAGAACCTTTAGGACAGAAGTTTTACTTGTGTGCAGACATACCGCTTAGCTGTCAATAGCAGAAACACTCGGATCCATCCTGTTTCCTTTCCCATCCTTAGTCTTATATAGTCTTTAGAACAGCTTGGGCTATTTAGAATGGTATAGAACTTTGGATTTTCCTACAGACTGTGACCGTTTGTAAAGGGTATGAATCATTTTGGACTGGACACTTTTTACTCAAATGTAAATAAAAGCTGAGAATTATTTTTTTTCCACAATAATGCCTCTTGCACATCGTCTTATTATCTTTTGGGAGACACCTATGTCATTTCCCGTCAAACAATTACTTGCTGGGTGAATAAAAGTAACTTTAAGTCAAAATTTGCCAGGGGTATGAATACTTATGGGCAGTACGGTATATTTAGATCAAGGGGTTCCAGGCTGTCACTGACAGTGCCTTAACTTCTACGCATACAATGGGATCATTGCATGTCCACACATAGTGCTGCATTGCTTTGCCTTTATTTGCTTGTTGCATCCTCTGCACTTGCACTTTTTTGTGAGCCCAGTTTTAAATATAACTAATAAAAGCTAAGTTTTAATAATTTCTATTGGGCCCTTTAGTCAGACTTTCTGTTATCCGAATCTTCCCATACAGGAAAGGAGGGGAACAGCACCCACAGAATAGGAGGCTATTGGTCTCTAAGACCACAATCTTGAAGAGTTGCTACCCTCAATTTGCTTTTCTGTATTTGAGCTATAGCAGTGCCGATTATCTCCTTCTATCTAAATCTTCCTTAACAACGTAAGGTTAAACTCACACTTTCCATTTTCCTCATCAGAAAGGATTGTTTGCAGTGGTGTTGGGTAGAATTCTAGAACATGCACAGGTGTCTCCTCCCCGGGAATCGTTGGCCACCCTTTGTAGTATTCTAGAGAGATACTCTTGTCCAGCTGCCATTAGAGTTGCACAACCTTACTTTAAAGAGAACCTGTACTGAGTAGAAATATTTAAAATAAACACATGAGGTTACTTCAAATGAGCATTCCATAGTTACCTTGCCATCAGTTCCTTTCAGAAGCTCACCATTTTCTTCTGACAATAATCCCTTCCAGTTCTGACAATATTTTGTCAGATCTGAAATATATCAGTTGCTGTCAGTAAAATATCAGTTGCTGTCAGTTATACCTGAGAGGAAAACTAAAGTACCAGGTAATGTCCATGTTTCCCTATGGCTCAAGTGGGTGATGTTACAGTTTAACTGTGTGCTGACCAGAAAGCTGTTATGGGTAATGGCCATGTAACGATCGGTGTAACACAGAGAGGGTCTGATTACCGGTGATCTGCAGTATCACCGAGAATGCAGATATATACCAGATTATTGATGATCTGCAGTATCACCGATAATCAGATACAGTGGTGTGAAAAACTATTTGCCCCCTTCCTGATTTCTTATTCTTTTGCATGTTTGTCACACTTAAATGTTTCTGCTCATCAAAAACCGTTAACTATTAGTCAAAGATAACATAACTGAACACAAAATGCAGTTTTAAATGATGGTTTTTATTATTTAGTGAGAAAAAAACCTCAAAACCTACATGGCCCTGTGTGAAAAAGAAATTGCCCCCTGAACCTAATAACTGGTTGGGCCACCCTTAGCAGCAATAACTGCAATCAAGCGTTTGCGATAACTTGCAACAAGTATTTTACAGCGCTCTGGAGGAATTTTGGCCCACTCATCTTTGCAGAATTGTTGTAATTCAGCTTTATTTGAGGGTTTTCTAGCATGAACCGCCTTTTTAAGGTCATGCCACACCATCTCAATAGGATTCAGGTCAGGACTTTGACTAGGCCACTCCAAAGTCTTTTTCTTCAGCCATTCAGAGGTGGATTTGCTGGTATGTTTTGGGTCATTGTCCTGCTGCAGCACCCAAGATCGCTTCAGCTTGAGTTGACGAACAGATGGCAGGACATTCTCCTTCCGGATTTTTTGGTAGACAGTAGAATTCATGGTTCCATCTATCACAGCAAGCCTTCCAGGTCCTGAAGCAGCAAAACAACCCCAGACCATCACACTACCACCACCATATTTTACCGTTGGTATGATGTTCTTTTGCTGAAATGCTGTGTTACTTCTACGCCAGATGTAACGGGACATACACCTTCCAAAAAGTTCAACTTTTGTCTTGTCGGTCCACAAGGTATTTTCCCAAAAGTCTTGCCAATCATTGAGATGTTTTTTTTAGCAAAATTGAGACGAGCCTTAATGTTCTTTTTGCTTAAAAGTGGTTTGCGCCTTGGATATCTGTCATGCAGGCCGTTTTTGCCCAGTCTCTGTCTTATGGTGGAGTCGTGAACATTGACCTCAATTGAGGCAAGTGAGGCCTGCAGTTCTTTAGATGTTGTCCTGGGGTCTTTTGTGGCCTCTCGGATGAGTATTCTCTGCGCTCTTGGAGTAATTTTGGTCGGCCGGCCACTCCTGGGAAGGTTCATCACTGTTCCATGTTTTTGCCATTTGTAGATAATGGCTCTCACTGTGGTTCGCTGGAGTCCCAAAGCTTTAGAAATGGCTTTATAACCTTTACCAGACCGATAGATCTCAATTACAGTACTTTTGTTTTCATTTGTTCCTGAATTTCTTTGGATCTTGGCATGGTGTCTAGCTTTTGAGGTGCTTTTGGTCTACTTCTCTGTGTCAGATAGCTCCTATTTAAGTGATTTCTTGATTGGAACAGGTGTGGCAGTAATCAGGCCTGGGGGTGACTACAGAAATTGAACTCAGGTGTGATAAACCACAGTTAAGTTATTTTTTAACAAGGGGGGCAATCACTTTTTCACACAGGGCCATGTAGATTTGGAGGTTTTTTTTTCTCACTAAATAATAAAAACCATCATTTAAAACTGCATTTTGTGTTCAGTTATGTTATCTTTGACTAATAGTTAACAGTTTTTGATGAGCAGAAACATTTAAGTGTGACAAACATGCAAAAGAATAAGAAATCAGGAAGGGGCAAACAGTTTTTCACACCACTGTATATCTCTAACCTCTGGACACCTGAGTGACAAGTGAGTGTTTGGTGCAACAGTAATACTTTGAGGACTGTACCTCAGGAGCAGGTACAGAAGCAGTAAGGAGTACTGCACAAATACAAGTTCCTTCCGTTAGCCTGGACTCTCCCGGGGGAGGAGTCAAGCTGAGAGTGGGAAGGACAGAACATGAGTGACACCAATGAGGAGTGTCACTGACAGCTTTGTGAACTATCTCTAACAGGGAAGATAGTTCGAGGTCGGGCAGGCCAGGTCGTTAACACACAGACAGA
Source organism: Hyperolius riggenbachi (assembly GCF_040937935.1). Lineage (NCBI taxonomy): Eukaryota > Metazoa > Chordata > Amphibia > Anura > Hyperoliidae > Hyperolius > Hyperolius riggenbachi. The sequence goes on from NC_090646.1 coordinate 679,117,591, forward strand.
TAAGGTACAGAATCAGGAGACAGATGCAAAGTCTAAAGGCAAGCAGAGATTGGCAACAGAGTATCAGAATGGCAAAGGTACAAAATCAGAGATCAGAAGAATAGTCAGGGAAGCAGAAGGTCATAACAAATAGTCAACAATGCCTAAGCTAAGGTGTGAGCTCCCTGGTCATCAACACCTCGGAACTGATCTAGATGATAATACAGATAATAACAGAATTCCTAGTCTAAGGTGTGAGCTCCTTGATCATCAACACCTTGGAATTGACTAGATAAACACAGATACTGACAAGGTCTGAGTGCTACCACGTAGTGATCGCAACGCCAGACACCAGAGAAATGACCAGCACCCAGTATATATACTCAAGCGCTCTCTAGCGCCTCCCCTAAGTGCTGGACCAATGAGAACTACTGAAAACGTCAGCTGACCGGCTGGGTCAGCTGACTCTCTTCTGGCTGTCATATAAACTCTGCCTCTCAGCGCGCGCGCGCGTCTTTCTGAACCTGTGTGGACTATCAGTCCCAGCCATACCAGACATGTCTTGCAATGTATCCGCCGGCTTGAACGTGGGGGCAGCCGCACCGCCATCCGAGCACGCGACGGTTTCCCCGCGTTCAGCCACACCGTCAGTATCAGGCCCATGCGCACAGACTGCCACGTCGGACGCGGATTCCGCCGCCCTGTCCACAGGGCATGCGGTGGTTTCTCCGCGCTCCGCCCGGCCAGTGGATGCATGCTTCTGCATGTTGGACGCGGAATCAGCCGCCTCACTCTGTGTACTTGCGGCGGCTCTTCCGCGTTTTCTCACAGGCCATTTTCAAAATGGAGGACGGAAAATTCCTTTGATCACAGTGAACAAACAGGACGCGGGACAGGAGAAAGACACTGAGGAGTAGACTACATGGAAGGTAAGTATGACTTGTGTATGCTTATTTTGACTTTTCATTTTCAGTTCAGGTTTTCTTTAAAGTCCTTCGTCTCCCCTAGAATGTCAGTGTGGACGTTTCAATGTACTTTTCCAATTTGTTTAAGTAGTACAGGTTTTCTGACCACTTATGTGTTCTCCAGTCTGGCAGGACCTTAGTGAATATGGGGTAAGACATAAGACAAGACACAGAAAATTTATATCCTGGTGGACCCAAAGCATCAGAGCTGCAGCCACTAGGGCATGCTCTATAGGCAGTAGCAGGGTTAAGGAGGCTTGCCCGAGGTTTCCTCACTGAATGTGCGCTGGCTACTGAACAGTAATAGCTAAGATTTGAACCCTGGTCTCCTGTGTCAGAGGCAGAGCCCATAACCAGTACACTAACCAGCCACTGTCCAGGTGTGATGTCACATACTCACTCTAGCATGTTTCTGCTGCTTCCATGGAATATTGGGGATCACAGCGATAATCACCGCAGCCAAAAGCTTCAGCAGCAAGAGTGCAATATAAATCCACAGGAACAGGCTTCTGCAAAATAAGACAACAGGGGCAACTCATCAATACATGCAGGGTCATTATAGTATAAATAAGAAATACAACAAATATTGAAAAAATAGGAGTATCTAGTTTTTTTGTGCGGCAAATTAATATTGTATTTAAGGTTTTAACATACTTCCTTTCAACAACCTTCCCTCTGTCTGAAGCGTTCTGCTTGTATGGCATTGTGCACTGGTAGTTGCCTCAGCTGGTTAGTCAGGGCCGGCCTTACCATGAAGCCAACTGAATCCAGTGATTCAGGGCAGACATCCTGTAGGGGGTGAATTCAGCTCTACACTCAGCTGAGCATTCTCAGTCTATGCCTCTGCTCAGCTGCTGTAGCCATGCCACAGGCAAAAGCAGTTGCAGCAGAAAGGAAGTGCGTTCTCCTTCACCTGGCCAGCATTAGCAGCTTGACAGATTCTGTTGGCACAGGTACAGCACAGGTGTTCATGTGCAAGGAAGATGGAAAGCCAGGTGTCAAGATGGCTGCCAGAGAAGGAAGGCTGTGGAGTCAGGCACATGAGTGCTAGTGCACACGTGCAACAACCAGAGGGGACACAGACCGTGAGTGAGCATGAGCAGTGGCGTAGCTAAGGAGCTATGGGCCCCGGTGCAAGTTTTACATGGGGCTGTCAGGAACCGGCCCGCGGCACGCCTGCGTATACGGTTCCCGACTGCGGGTTTGACCAGATTAAGCGGGGAACAGCCTTATTTAAACTACAAACAAGGCTGGAACCCCTCAAACACTTCCCACTAACACCACTAGCGTTGCTAGACACGTCCCCTCAGCTGTCGAGGGCTAAACACGCAATCTGCGTTTTCGTATTTGGGTCAGCTTTGCGCTTAGGCCGAATACGAGAACGCCACGCACCCACACACACAGTACAGTTGTACAGTAGCACAGCACAATCAGACAATGATTTGTAATGCAAGTTACACTGTCGTGCAGCAAAACCACTAACAGTCGTTCCGAACGATACTGTTAGACTTCCCACTCGGCTGTCGAGCGCAGAAGTGCCCCATACACACAATGCAATTACAATTTCATATGGTAGTGTTGCTCAAGCATACAATTAGGCACGGACTTATACACAGCTACACTGCAGTCTCCTCTAGGCTATGAGTGTTAGTTTAGTACCGCAGAAGTCAAGCTTATTAAATAATGATTTAATATTCCATAAAAACATAGAACAATGCAGAAAATAATATATACAGAAGATGTACAAAAAACAAAGTAAAAAAGTTACAAGATAAAAGTTACAAAAATACACACACGGATATTTGCGTAAAAATAAAAATGGGGATTAAAAACGTTACCAACTTGAAGGTCTAAACGTTGTCGGCGGGAGCACGCCGCTTTTTCGACCAGAAGTCTAGATCATCTCTAGCTATGCGCTAACTCCAAGAGAAGATACTTACTAGGTGTCTGCCTCTGCTTTTTATACTCTGAAATGTCCCCTGGGGCATTTAATGTCCAGCCCCCAGGAACTAATGCACTTTCCACGTTTGTGACATCACCGAACGCTTGTCATAATCTTTCCTGTGATATGCAAGCTTCAAAGGGTTCCTGTTTTAGCTTCTTGAAGGTTGCAGAATTCAATAGGTAAGATTGTATCCTACCAGACATCAAAAGGCTTCCTCCACATTATTTCCTTGGTTAAAGTGTATTTTAGCACATACATGAAAAGATTGCATTCTGGTTACAGGTAGCAGTTTGCATGTAATTGCCTGTAGGCAGACGCAGACAATCACACCTGGGGCAGCAGATCAAAGTGACTGCTAGTGGCCTAATGAGCCGCTTCCTTGCCTATTGAAGATGACTGGTCCATTCACTGCAGACAATGGCAGTTCCCTTGATCTCTGCCTTGAATGCAAATATTAATCTACATACAGACATTCCCCGGGTGACACCTTCAAGAGCCAGACTAGCTTTTTAGTAGACTTAGTAGACAGAAAAATGAAAGAAATATGTTCCTGTATTCCTAACATAATCAGCACCCCAATATATCACCACAGGGCCCCCCCAAGCACTCTATACATAACAATTGATATTGCGCGCCAAAACCTGCCAAGGACAACCACAGTGTCAGAGGTGCAGGAAGGGGATGGGGAACAGTGTGTTAAGGATTACTACTACTTTTCAAAGCATCTATAGATGTGAATATTACCAGCACAGGACCAATAGAGAGCTAATACTGTGATAGAGGGTGGACTCTTCGGGCCCCTCTGGCCCAAGGGCCCTGATGCGGTTGCTACCTCTGCACCCCCTATTGCTACGCCCCTGAGCATGATGGTTTTCAGTTTATAAGCCTGTTAGAACCGGCGTAAGAAAGGTGCTGGCCAGCTAGGCTGCGAGGGGAAAGAAGCTGGAACAGAGTGTGGCACAGCAGTAGCCATTAGCAGACCTACGGGAGAGGAAGTGGACAGATGGAGAGAGAAAAGAAGATTTACATACTGGAGGAGCACATTACAGAAGGAGGACAGGAGACATGACACATTACAGGCTCTGGAGAAAACACATAGAGAGAGAGGACAGAAAAGGGGCATGGAAGGAATATGCTGATCAGATGGTGAAGAAGCAAGGAAGAAACTGAAAGAGAAAACATTGAAAAGTTGAAAGAAAGCGAGTATAAGTTTACTTGGGGGGGTGCAGCAAAAATTCCAGAACATACCCTGTGGTTAGTTAAATTTGTACAGCTGATGAAATTATCATTAGAGGATTGTACACTGGTACTCATATATTCAGGTGAGGAGGAAGGGTTGGTCACCAGGGCTTGGACAAAGCTGCATCTTCAGTTGGAGAGGAAGCATCGGGTACTGGGACTTGGGCAGAGCCATGTCTTTAGCTGAGGAGGAAAGATTGGTCACCAGACTTTTATCACAAGCATGTATTTATTTAGCTGGCTTGGCTATAGCTCCATCTTCAGATGGGGAGAAAGGATCAGGCACTGGGGCATGGTCACAGCCTTTACTTCAGAAAGGGGCCGAGTGCTTGGATACAGCCATGTTTTCAGCAAGGTAGATAGAACTGGGCCCCGGGGATCAGCCACAGTCAATTGTTTAGCCAGCGAGGAGACTGATCTTCAGTCAAGGAGGAAGGATTGATTATCAGTACTCATCCACAACTATGTTTACAGTCATAAAGATTGTGTGTTTTGCACAAAGTTGAGTAATTGGTAAGTGATGGGCATAGGGTTGAAGGGCATAGGGTTGAAGGGTAAGTGTTATAGAACAAGATGGAGTAAAGTTGGCTTTACTTTTGTCATGCTTACCATCCTGTGGCTCGGCGTCCTGGTACTGGGGGAGGCAAGTCACGTGTTTTTAAGTTTTTTATGCCGTGCAACGCCGTATAGTGTCATGCCATACGTATGTATTAGGAATCCGCATCTCAGAAATCTTAACATATGCAGATTTCCGGTTTCCACAGCCATGGTGTGCAGGCGCAGAGTATAAAAGTCAGACACCTGGCAGCCAGTGCTGTTGGTTCTCTTCAGCTTGGTTAGCTGCCCTAAATCCTGTGCAAGTCCCACCATCTTTACTTCTGATTCTGTGTTAGGCCTTAGCCTATATACTAAATTACGTTTTAACTCCGCCTGCCCTGAATTTTATATTGTTTGCCGCTTATGATTGAACCTCACCTTTCCTGGCTCCTGGATTATTTCTCGATTTGTGATTGTACACTTACTGTCCTGACCATGGCTTGTTTAACGATGTTCCTGTGTTTCTTCTGCCAATGATCTCTGGCCTGTTTTGGATTACTCCTCATTGAGTTGTCCCTTGTTCTCCCAACCACCGTTAGGGTGACCTCGGAGTGCAGCCTGGTGCACACTAGGCAGCAAAGCCCATCATCCCTTGCTCTGGTGAAGAACTGTGGTCACTTAGACTCTGCATTCTGGGAAGCCCTCACATCAGCAGGAAGGTCAACAATTCACTCAGCTCATAACACTTTTTATTATTTGGTTAAAGTTCGGCATCTGCTTTTATTTAGGGAGGGTAAGATTCAGTCAGTGAAAGGTTAATGTTGAGGGGTGGTTTACGGTTATGTTTTAGAATGAGTGTTTCACAAACTATGCGTGATTGAATGGAGTTGTCACTGTGGTATAGCCTCTCAGCGTGGCCATCAACTTATTATTATATGGTTGATTGGCCTCAGATTAGACTCCCAGGGACCAGCTTTGGGCTTTTTATCTGTGATTTATAACTCACATTGATTGAACTTGCAGTTGCCCTCCCCCATGTCAGGTTGCTTTAGTGCAGCATTGAGATTGTTTACTGAAATTTTGGTTAAAATTGTAAAAACATTAACATTGTTAAAATTGGTTAACAACCTCCCTCTCCCAGGTAAAAATGTATCATTCTAATTTGAGAGGTGTACTTACACCATGGAGGCATCGTCTGTCCTCTCCCTGGGGAGATCTGTGGAATAAACAGCGAGAGGTCATGACTGGGTAGGAGCTCCTCATGTTGGACTACTGAACAGTCATAACAAGACTACAAACTTCAAAGAGCAAAAAAGTCCTTTAGGCAAACTGTAAACTTGTGCAAAGCTGAGAGATACAGCTACAGTAGCGTGGATCTGGGGTTGGCCCTAGAGCTGCGCAGCCGCACTCGCGGCTATGCGGACTGCGCAGCCACGGCCAGATCAAGCGGCCATTTTAGGAGAGGCAGGAGAGCCGACCCGGGCCGTGGGGTCGGGAGCCGGCCGGGGGGCTAATGAACGGAGGACCCGGCGGATCGGCACAGAGGGTGCAGACGGCGTCCTCCGTGCCTTAAAAGATGATGCTGGTAATTAACTTTTTTTGGTCATTTGGCCTCGTAAATCCTTTAAGCACCTTAAAGCCCAATCTACACGATACGATTCTTTGTACGATTCGATTACGATTCTATTTACGATTCGATTAAATCCGACATGTCCGATCGGGATGCGATTCGATGCAATTCGATTTGCCATTGTTTTCCAATTGCAAATCAAACTGAATCAAATCCCGATCGGACATGTCGGATTTAATCGAATCGTAAATAGAATCGTAATCGAATCGTACAAAAAATCGTATCATGTACATTGGGCTTAATATTAGCGTTTATTATTGACTGACTTTTATTAACTTGCGATGTGTATCAGATTCCCAAAAGTGAAAGATTTACTATGATAGTTCATGTCTGATCATTTTGCCCGTGTTATGAATCCAGAGAGGGGATTGATTATTGCCTAATCACACTTGCGTGTTGCTGTGCACTTTTCAGCATCGCACATTGGCCCGTAAAATTGATGTGTTGCTGAAAAATGCACAGAAGCGCTAAAGTGTGCTCAGGCCCATAGACTCCAATTTTTAGAAAAGATTTGTGGAGCCTTTAACTAGAGAATGGTTACAACTCTCCAAAAATAGAGAATTTTATGTGTTGGAAATGTTTGTTCTGAGGAGCTGAACCTGAATTCATGCAGTATGCTTTAACTCATGCTAAAATAAAAATACATTATACTGTAGCATATTGTGGTTTCTGTAAAGTAAGTTGGACAACTTGGAGTAGATGGACACACTTAACTACTAACGGCCGTGTCACGCTGATGGGAATTGACCACGGCGGCAGCAGCAGCCCCAGGACCGCCTAACACCAATGGGCGTCATGTCCTGGAGCTGCAGTTTAGCAGGGAACGCGTGCATGATCGTTCCCTTCCAGTTCATGAAGTTCCGTGATCAGCCTACTAGCCGCAATCGCAGCTAGCAGACTGTTTAGAGCCGAAAGGGGAAAGTATTCTCCTTTGTTTACATTTGGACAGCGCTGCAATCTCCTGCGGCTGTAATGTGTGTTCCTCTCATAGGGTGATGCCTATGAGAGGCAGGGATGAGGGCCGATCGCCATCCTATGGCAATTAGGAAGGCACAGGAGGGGGGGGAGAGGGAGGGAAAAGCCTCCCTCGTTTTAATAAAAAAAAATCAGGATTGCAGCAGCGATCAGAATCCTCCAAAAGTGTGCCCTATTAAAGAACAAGTGACACCCATGCTAACTGTAACGATCGGTGTAACACAGAGAGAGGATCTGATTACCAGTGATCTGCAGTATCACAGGGAATACAGATATATACCCGATTATAGATGATCTGCAGTATCACCGATAATCAGATATATAGGCTAACCTCTGGACACCTGAGAAATATAAGAGTGTTTGGTGCAAACAGTAATGTACAGAGGACTAGGCCTCAGTGCAGAAAGGAGTACTGCACAATTCCTTCTGGACTCTCCCGGGAGGAGGAGTCAGGTAGAGAGAAGGAACGACAGAACGAGAGTGACACTCGAGAGGAAGTGTCACTACCAGAACTGGGAACCGCCTCTAACAGTAAGGTCGGTTCTCGAGGTCGGACAAGCCAGGTCGTAAACACACGGACAGATAAAGTACAGATTCAGAAGGCAGAGGCGGAGTCTAAAGTACAGGCAGGGTTCCGCAACAGGGTATCAGAATTATCGAGGTACAAAATCAGGAGGCAGATGCAGGGTCTAAGGACGAGACGGAGTTCGGCAACAGAGTATCAGAATGGCAAGGTACAGGATCAGAGTTCAAAAGAATAGTCAGCCAAGCAAAGTGTCAAAACAGATAATCACAATCAAACTAGTACTTTAGACTATCAATAGAATCTAACTAAGTGTAGGATTACAGCTCCAGCTGGTCCCGGCACACTTTCGGATCTGACTCAGGTCTGAGTGCTACCACGTTGTGATCGCAACGCCAGACAACCAGCAACTGAACAGCCAGCAGTATATATACACAGGCATCTCTCCAGCACCTCCCTAAGTGCTGGACCAATGAGATGTGGAGCCAGTGTCAGCTGACCAGCCTGGTCAGCTGACTCACTTCTGGCTGTCATATAATCCCTGCCTCAGTGCGCGCGCGCGCGTCACTCTAAACCTAGAGGGACTACGTGTCCCAGCCACACCAGCACCGCTCTGCGGTGCCTCAGCAATAGGGCTATGCGCGCTAACCGCCGCGTCCAACGCGGCAGTTTCTCCACGCTCCGCCATGCCCGGTATGGAGACAGCCGCCTCACACTGAGTGGAGGCGGCTGTCTCTCCGTGCTCCGCCATGCCGTGTGCGGAAAGAGCCGCCTCCCGCCGACTCATGGCGGCGGCTCTTCCGCGTTTCCTTACACTAACCTAGAAATAAAAAACACATATATAAGTAGATAAATACTACTTCTACTTACATAACAGATGTATTGTGCTGTCCACGTAATGATTCCTGTGAATTTTATAAAGGAAAAGCAGAAAATCCTATTCTAGGCAGTGGCCATCTTGCCAAGCTAATGCTGACATCATATCCTCCCTGACTCTTGTTTCCCCCCTCCCTTCTCTTTCTCATTGTGTATTCATTAGCTGCCCTCCTCCCAGAGTCTTTTTTTTTATTTACACATCCAATCACAGAGTCACCTCAGCCTTGCTTGTAAACACAAGTGATCAGCTAGGCAGGGAAATAAATGGAAGAGGAGGAATATATTATAGATAAAAAACTCCCAGCATTCAAAGGAACTCCCAGCATTCAACTTTTTGGCACTGTTTGGCACTAGGGCCAGTGCTCCTAAAGTATGTGATCACTCCAAACCATAACAGCAGAAAAAGTTTTGAATGCAGGATTAGCATCTTTATCACTTAATACACTCAGACCAGTTGCTGTTGAAATTTGATTTTTATGGTGACAATACCGCTTTAAGGACAATAAAAGGAGGAAAAATGTATTTGTGTGCTGAGTTGTAGGGCTGTGCAGCACGCTGACAAATCTGCACAGCCCTCTATGGTGAAAAATGGCCTGGTCACTGGGGGGGGGGGGGGGGGGTGTAAGCCTGTGGTCTTGAAATGGTTAATAGGCTGGTGGGATAATAGCTGTAACTGATGAAGAATGCTGACTGAGAAGTGTTGGTATGTAATGACAGGGGCAAACCCAGGATTTTCAAGGGGGGATTCCTGAAAAGTCTCCCTCAGCCACGTACCATATAATAATATGGTAGGACATCATGCTGGGTACACATAATGCAATTTCCAGTCCGACTGACAGGATCTGACAATTATTTCCTAAATGTCCGATCTGCTCCCGATCCACAAGGGGATCGATCATGAGCAGTTTAGATACAGATAATAATGAGGACAGCCGACATTGGTAATGAAGGGAAAGTTAAGCATTCACACAGCAGGGCACAGGGCTGTGTTCATATCTGACTCTGTTAAGTTCCGCAGAGCTGCTCCATGCTCTCTTCACACGCTGCTGCTCCATGCTCTGTACACACACCGCAGCTCCATGCTCTGTACACACACCGCTGCTCCATGCTCTGTAAACACACTGCTGCTCCATGCTCTGTACACACGCTGCTGCTCCATGCTCTGTACACACACTGCTGCTCCATGCTCTGTACACACACTGCTGCTCCATGCTCTTTACACACGCTGCTGTCCCATGCTTTACATACACGCTGCTGCTCCATGCTCTGTACACACGCTGCTGCTCCATGCTCTGTACACACACTGCTGCTCCATGCTCTGTACACACGCTGCTGCTCCATGCTCTGTACACACGCTGCTGCTCCATGCTCTCTTCACACGCTGCTGCTCCATGCTCTGTACACACACCGCAGCTCCATGCTCTGTACACACACCGCAGCTCCATGCTCTGTACACACACCGCAGCTCCATGCTCTGTACACACACCGCAGCTCCATGCTCTGTACACACACCGCTGCTCCATGCTCTGTACACATGCTGCTGCTTCATGCTCTGTACACATACTGCTGCTCCATGCTCTGTACACACGCTGCTGCTCTATGCTTTGCACACACACTGCTGCTCCATGCACTGTACACACTCTGCTGCTCCATGCTCTGTACACATGCTGCTGCTCCATGCTCTGTACACACGCTGCTGCTCCATGCTCTGTACACACCCCGCAGCTCCATGCTCTGTACACACACCGCTGCTCTATGCTCTGTAAACACACTGCTGCTCCATGCTCTGTACACACGCTGCTGCTCCATGCTCTGTACACACGCTGCTTCTCCATGCTCTGTACACACACTGCTGCTCCATGCTCTGTACACACGCTGCTGCTCCATGCTCTGTACACACACTGCTGCTCCATGCTCTGTACACACGCTGCTGCTCTATGCTTTGCACACACACTGCTGCTCCATGCACTGTACACACTCTGCTGCTCCATGCTCTGTACACATGCTGCTGCTCCATGCTCTGTACACACGCTGCTGCTCCATGCTCTGTACACACACCGCAGCTCCATGCTCTGTACACACACCGCTGCTCCATGCTCTGTAAACACACTGCTGCTCCATGCTCTGTACACACGCTGCTGCTCCATGCTCTGTACACACGCTGCTTCTCCATGCTCTGTACACACACTGCTGCTCCATGCTCTGTACACACGCTGCTGCTCCATGCTCTGTACACACGCTGCTGCTCCATGCTCTGTACACATGCTGCTGCTCCATGCTCTGTACACACGCTGCTGCTTCATGCTCTGTACACACGCCGCTGCTCCATGCTCTGTACACACGCTGCTGCTCCATGCCCTGTACACACTCTGCTGCTCCATGCTCTGTACACACTCTGCTGCTCCATGCTCTGTACACATGCTGCTGCTCCATGCTCTGTACACACACCGCTGCTCCATGCTCTGTACTCACACTGCTGCTCCATGCTCTGTACACACACGCTGCTGCTCCATTCTCTGTACACACGCTGCTGCTCCATGCCCTGTACACACGCTGCTGCTCCATGCTCTGTACACACGCTGCTGCTTCATGCTCTGTACACACGCCGCTGCTCCATGCTCTGTACACACGCTGCTGCTCCATGCTCTGTACACACGCTGCTGCTTCATGCTCTGTACACACGCCGCTGCTCCATGCTCTGTACACACGCCGCTGCTCCATGCTCTGTACACACGCTGCTGCTCCATGCTCTGTACACACTCTGCTGCTCCATGCTCTGTACACATGCTGCTGCTCCATGCTCTGTACACACGCTGCTGCTCCATACTCTGTACACACACCGCAGCTCCATGCTCTGTACACACACCGCTGCTCCATGCTCTGTAAACACACTGCTGCTCCATGCTCTGTACACACGCTGCTGCTCCATGCTCTGTACACACGCTGCTTCTCCATGCTCTGTAAACACACTGCTGCTCCATGCTCTGTACACACGCTGCTGCTCCTTGCTCTGTACACACGCTGCTTCTCCATGCTCTGTACACACGCTGCTGCTCCATGCTCTGTACACACGCTGCTGCTCCATGCTCTGTACACATGCTGCTGCTCCATGCTCTGTACACACGCCGCTGCTTCATGCTCTGTACACACGCCGCTGCTCCATGCTCTGTACACACGCTGCTGCTCCATGCTCTGTACACACTCTGCTGCTCAATGCTCTGTACACACGCTGCTGCTCCATGCTCTGTACACATGCTGCTGCTCCATGCTCTGTACACACGCTGCTGCTCCATGCTCTGTACACACACGCTGCTGGTCCATTCTCTGTACACACGCTGCTGCTCCATGCTCTGTACACACGCTGCTGCTCCATGCTCTGTACACACACGCTGCTGGTCCATGCTCTGTACACACGCTGCTGCTCCATGCTCTGTACACACGCTGCTGCTCCATCCAAAGTTGACTGTAGCAGGGAAAGAAAGGGGGCCTGCAGATATTCTGGTGTCTCAACGTGTGCCTGTCCCCAGAAACTGCACCAGCCCTGGTCTGAGGGGGGATCCTGGGCAGCTGTAATCCCCCCTGCATTTGCCTATGTGTACTGAGTTATATTCAAAACATGCCTTGATTGGTACTAGGCCTTAGAGACACTTGTATTAAACTATGACCTTTACTATAACACATTAAATTGCCTACACCAGGCACAAAATCATGCATATATCTAACTATGGTTGGTTCTTGGCCCCTCAGAGTGAAAGAGTGATGTTGGAGTAGACAGGCATATATACATCTGCAAGGTGGATTGGAGTCAATATGTTGCAACCGAGCTCACCTTTCCTGCTTCTAGCCTCCAAATATGCACAATTTTGCCTACAGTGTGCTTACTGAGAGCATTGGGGCTAAAGACTAAATGAAACACATTAAAGCAGTAGGATCAGCCATACTATTCCAGGGGAAAAAACACATATATAAGTAGATAAATACTTGATCTATTTACATAACACATGTATTGTACTGTCCACGTTTTGATTTCAGTGAATGTTATATAGTAAATGACAAGAATTCTGTTCCTGGTGGGGGCCATGTCTTTTGCCCACAGTAAAGGCTAACTCGTGATGTAATTTCTGCCCTTTACTTTTTTTCTTGTCTCCTCCAATCACTGAGTCACCTCAGCCTTGCTTGTAAACACAAGTGAGTAGGGGATTAGGTTTCAGATAAGCATCTGGCAGGGAAATAAAGGGAAAAGGAGGAATAGATTATAGATAAAAAGAACCCCCAGCATGCAATTCTTTGGCACGACTACTAAAGAGCCAGTGCTCCTAAGGTATATGATAACTCCAAATCATAACAGCAGAAAAGGTTTTGAAAGTTTCGAATGCAGGATTAGCATCTTTATCACTTAATACACTCAGACCAGTTGCGGTTGAAATTTGATTTTTATGGTGACGATACCGCTATCGATACCCAAGTGTTCTAAAATGACAGTGTGCAAATAATGTCTAGGTAGCTGTGTAAACATTTTCCTACTTTTCATGTTAAGTATCAGAGGCAAAAGCTGTAATTTATTGAGGGTAGGATTTAGCTATATTGGGACAAATCAATTGCAGAAGGGGTGTCTGCTTCAATGCACAGCCAGAGTTGCATATCAGACTACAGAAAGCAAATATCAAACATATCAAACTCTGAAAGCAAAAACAGTATGAAAAAGCTGTGACAATTAGTTACATTTCCTCTGCTCTCTTCAGACACTTCAGTGAGAAACACAGGACACAGGAGCTGCAGCTGTTGGGAGCTCTCTTCTCTGTCACACACAGAGCTACACATAGAGTTCACTGATCAAGTGTGAGGGGAATTTCCCCTCTCCTCATGGCTCAGTCAGCCATCAGTTTTGGCGTCAGTAAAGTTTGAATGTATATTGATAACCGTAAACAAAGAAGTTGCTACTAAAATGTATACACCAGTACTTAGCAGCACTTCCCAAACAATTCCTGTGTCAATTGAAAAAAATATGTGAATCGATAGTATTCCTTTAAGTGCAGGTGCTGTACAAATTGCTCTAAATCAAACCTTCATGTTTACTCAAACGGCTTTGTCAGGTTAAGTATAACTAACACACACAGGAGGCTGAAGTTTGGGGTCTCCAGGTCCGGGGAAGATGTTGGAGAGAAGAAAAGGCTGACGTTGGGGCACTGCAGGGCCAGGGAAGCTGTTGGAGGGAAGAAGAGGCTAAAGTTTGGGCACTGCAGGGCCAGGGTAGGTGCTGGAGGGAAGAGGAGGCTGAAGTTGGGGCACTGCAGGCCCAGGGAAGGTGCTTGAGAGAAGAAAAGGCTGACGTTGGGGCACTGCAGGGCCAGGGTAGGTGCTGGAGGGAAGAGGAGGCTGAAGTTTGGGCACTGCAGGCCCAGGGAAGGTGCTGGAGGGAAGAGGAGGCTGAAGTTGGGGCACTGCAGGGCCAGGGAAGGTGCTGGAGGGAAGTGGAGGCTGAAGTTTGGGTACTGCAGGGCCAGGGAAGGTGCTGGAGAGAAGAAGAGGCTGACGTTGGGGCTCTCCAGAGCCAGGAAAGGTGTTAAGGAGAGAAAAGAAGGCTAAAGTTTGGGCACCGCAGGGCCAGGGAAGGTGTTGGAGAGAAGAGGAGGCTGACGTTTGGGCATTGCAGGGCCAGGGAAGGTGGTAAGGAGAGAAAAGAAGGCTGGAGTTTGGGGTCTGCAGGGCCATGGAAGGTGCTGGAGAGAAGAGAAGGCTGAGGTTTGGGCTTTCCAAAGCCTGGGAAGGTGTTGGAGAGAAGAGGAGGTTGAAGTCTGGATATTGCAGGACCAGGGAAGGTGTTGGAGAGAAGATGAGGTTGAAGTCTGGATATTGCAGGACCAGGGAAGGTGTTGGAGAGAAGAGGAGGCTGAAGTCTGGATATTGCAGAGCCAGGGAAGGTGTTGGAGAGAAGAGGAGGCTGAAGTTTGTGCACTGCAGGGCTAGGAAAGTTGTTGGAGAGAGGAGGCAGAAGGCTGTAGTTGGGGCTCTCCATAGCCAGGGAAGGCGTTGGAGAGTGGAGGAGGCAGATTTTTGAGTACTGCAGGGCCAGGAAAGGTGGTCTAACTTGTCTTAGTAGAGAGAAGACTCTGAATAGCATAGAGTGGAGCAGCAAAAATGGGTGCCCGCTAAATTGTATAAACAGAGTAGCAACTTACCTGACTCTCCTGTTGTTGTGATGTTGCTTCTCCATACAATGTGTGACGTCCCATCACTGTACAGTGTGGTGGTGATCCTGTACAATGCTAGAGGCTGTAGGCTGGAGAATGTCACATTTCCTGCATTATATGAAATATTACATGATGGAGGAGATGTTGCCTCATCACAGCAGGTGGTGATAAATATCCAGCCAGGAGGACAATCAGGAGAACATGAGGTCCAGAAGCTGATGCTGGTGGAGGTGACTTTTATATCTGTCACTCCTGACACAGACAACAGTAAAAAGAAAAAGACATAAACATCACAATATCAGAACCATGTAATGCAACCATCATCTCACTGACCAGCAACTCAGCCTCAATCTTTTCTTCTGTTGTCTGTGATGCTCAAACTTTTCCAGACACACGAGGCTGAAGGTGGCAAATTCATCACCTGCCAGCTGCCCACATGCAGCGGCTGGGCACTTACTAGTGCTCTGGCATGGTTGGTGGAGAGGCAACCACTTTATTGAGTCACAAACTGAGCATGGCCTCTGCTGTGCTCCCATGTGACTTTTTTTTCTTAAGCTGGTTAACATTGCTGCGTGACAAACACTGACACCTGGGGCATTATAAATGCTGCTATTCAGCTGTATTACACTGCATCCATACAGCACTCATAGCCATCAGACAGGAGGATCTAGATAGGCAGCACCCCCCTTTAGGTAGGCATTAATGCCCTTTAAATCGGCAGTCACAACCCCTCCTTTAGGTAGGCAGCATACACATTTAGGCAAGCAGTGACCGCCTTAAGGTCTCCCGGCTTTGCCCGGGTATGTATTTGACTGGTGTTCGCTCCGCCCACTTTTTGTAACCCTAATACACAATTACTCAGTTACTCATTGACCAAGGTTGTAAGATTTGTGGTCTTTGCCATCAATAATTTGCATTGAAATGAAACAAATTTGATTGGCTGTTTGTGGCTCCACCCCCATTTCTGAATTTAACCCCAGTCACCCAGTGACCAACTGTACCAGGTTTGAGGCTTGTGCCATTAACAGTGCAAGAATGGCAGCAATTAAATATTTCCCTTGAAAATCAATAAGTGCACTTTGATTGGCTTTTGTAGACTCCACCTACTTTTCTGAATATGAATCCCAGTCATCCAGTGACCAAATGTACAAAGTTTGAGAACCCTACCATTAACAGTGTAAGCAGGGGCATAACTAAGAACCCCTGGGCCCCCCTGCAGAAATTGTGAGCGGGCCCCCCTCCCCCCAGGGCCCGCTTGTAACTGTTTTGGGGAATGGAGGGGTCGCACCATGACAGGAAAGCTATGGCCACACTCGGCGGGGAGGAGGGAAGGTCCCCCCCCACCTCGGGCTTTCCCCTCTGTGCTCCCCTCCAGCTTCTAGCTATACAAGTGCAGTGACCGGAGCGGCGGGCAGCGGCAGGCAAACATACCTTCCGTGCGTCCGGACGCTTCTCGCTCCTGTTTTATACACTGAACAGAACCATACATACAGTATATATAAATGTGAACTAGTTATAAGAGAGTGTGAGAGTGACAACACCAAATGTAACACACCTCCTGCTCGCCATTCACACCTGAGACCTTGTAACACTAACCAGTCACATGGCCCCGGGGAGGGAAAATGTCTGATTGGGCAGAATTCTTCTATAAGCTCCTCAGAGAGTTCTCTGCCATGAGGAGCCATGCTGAGCTTCCAGTGACCAGTATGAGAGAGTGTGAGAGCGACAACACCAAATGTAACCTACCTCCTGCTTCCCATTCACACCTGAGACCTTAGTTTAGAGTTTTAGCGGCTGATTTATTTTGCTAGAACAGCCAATTCCAAGACAAACCAGGCAACAGCTGTCTAGCCAATGACCAGAAACAGCCCTGTGTGTACTCACGTTTGTGAGATACTGTAGTAGAGAAAAATGTGCCAGACACTTCCTCCCAATGAGTAAAAAACTATTGGCTGACAGCGGTATATACTGATACAAAAGGCATGAGAATCGCTGCTGTTTGAGGAGCACCTTCTACTCACCAATACATGAAGGAGAATTATCCCAGACATCTCTTCCTGCAGAAGCCACACATTTCACCTTCTGATGTAATGGGCGATATCCCTCCTCCTTACACACAACTGTCACCACTTCCTCCGGATTATAGTAATCTCTATCCTGGGAGAATGTGTACGGCTGCCTCTTGCCCGGCCTCTTACACCTCTCTGTAGGAACAACACACACCTGGTGAGATGATGATAGGAGGACACATACCACAATCTATCCGCACAGCTGCTGATATAGAGAATACTTTCTACTCACCAATACATGAAGGAGGAGGATCCCAGACATCTCTTCCACTATAAGCCAGACATTTCACCTTCTGATGTGATGGGCGATATGCCTCCTCCTTACACAGAACTCTCACCTCTTCCCCGGTATTATAGTAATTTCTATCCTGGTAGAATGTGTACGGCATATCCTGGTCCGGCCTCTTACACCTCTCTGTAGGAACAACACACAGCTGGTGAGATGATGATAGGAGGACACATACCACAATCTATCCTCACAGCTGCTCTGTGCAATGCTGACCAGCAATCACTGAGGGACACACTGCCTACATACTGTATATGTTATGTGACTTGCTGTCTAACTATGTCATAGGGGACACAGTATCTATGCTTGGGGTGCATACTTTCTAATTGAGTTTTGGAGCCACATTGATTAATTGTATTTTGGAAATATATTGGGCCTGATTCACAAAGCGGTGCAAAGTGTTTGCACGCGAGTGAAAACCCCTTTATCACGCCTAAACTCGGTTTAGGCATGATATGAAGAAACTCGTGCAAAGTTTTGCGCGAGCAAGCGCGCGAAGCTCCCATTAAGCCCTATGGGACTTTGCGCGCGCGCGTACGCGCGGTAGCTTCGCGCGAGTTAGAGCACAAAGCGGTGATAACTTTGCTAGTGCAAAGGTTATCACGCCTAAAGTCTTTTAGGCGTGATAACTGAGTTATCACCGCTTTGTGAATCAGGCCCATTGTATACTTATGCTTTACTATTGGTTCACTATGATTCACTATGTCTTTTGGGGGTGTAATGATTTTTTTATGTTTTTACATAACAGTTCTTAATTATGTTTTCATTTTTAATTTATGTTTTGGGATGCATTAAAAGGGAAATTAAAACTCGAGATGCTAGTGTAACATCAGGGGATTGAGACTTCAATATTTATACCCACCACACGATAGCAACCTGACCCCTCTTTCAGAGCTAAAGGAAGTGGACAGAGGGGGCTGATGGGGGAAGGACAAGAGGAAGAGAGAGAACAAAGGGAGAGGGGGAAGGACAAAAGGAGGAATGCTGGAGAGACACGTGGGTCTCTCTGTCCCAGCCTCTGCGTAAGGGACCTACGTGTGTTCCAGAGCTAAAGGCCCATGGCAGAGGGAGGAGTAAAATCGGGCTCCAATTGATGTGATGAAGCCAGGATAGCAGTAGGGCTGATAGTTGGATCCGAAACAAGCCACCAGCGACCAGACAGGAAGAATCGTCTCACCAAGCCCAGAGGACAAGCCATTCCTGAGTGTTGCTTGCTGCAGTGACGAGACGGGTGAGAGGCCTGTGGCCACAGTACTTTGGGTTTAATTGTGCCTTCGCCTGGCGAGCGAGAAGAGGCCCCTGTCCCTCTCATCTCAGAGTCCTTTGGAGAGCTGGTCGTGCCATGTGGATTACAAATACCTTCCCTTGAAGGTCTTTTCAACTTTACCTGAAATGGGCCCCATCGCTAGCAGACTTTATAGCAGTTTCACCACTGGCCAGTGGTTAGTCAGGGTTTGGAAGGTTTTAGCTAAGTGCAGTAGTTAGTTGCACCTCCTCTGCTATTTGTGTGAATTGCATATAACTGTTTGCCTGTTTGATAGTTAAGAATTGTACAGCAGTTTTGTCTCTCTCTCTCACCCAGTGCATTAAGGGGCAGAGTCTCTTCACGGGTGGACAGGGGAACAAACTCTATTTATGACTGTTGCACTATTGAACTGCTATTTCTGCTTCACTAACCCATTGTCACTAAGCTGTTGCTTTTATCTGATGCCATTGTACCCCTATACCATTGTGAATCCTGTTTGCCCACACCCTTCTCACAGGGCATCTTGTCTGCCCCTAATAAAACCCCTTATAGTTATTGGTGTGTCGGAGTATTAAAGGGTCCTTTCACAGGACGGGTCATCACTGGGGACAGTAGGAGAACCCAACTCTTACAGCAGCTCCCGCGGGAGTCAGTGCTACACTAGCATAATATTGCCCATGTTTAACTCTCTAGTAAGGCCACATCTGGAATATGGAATTCAGTTCTGGGCACCACATTACAGGAAAGATATTGCAGTTTTAGAGCAGGTGCAGAGACGAGCAACAAAATTGATACGTGGGATGGAAGGTCTCACTTACCAAGAAAGGTTAGATAAACTGGGTTTATTTAGTCTAGAGAAAAGACGCCTTAGAGGGGATCTAATTAACATGTATAAATACATCAGATGGCAATTTAAAAGCTTGGCGGATGAGCTTTTTGTCCCTAGGCCTTCTCAAAGGACTGGAGGACATGATCTGCGCATGGAGGAAAAACGTTTTAGACATTTATTTAGGAAAGAGTTCTTTACAGTAAGAGTGATTAAGATGTGAAATGCATTGCCACAGGAAGTAGTTATGGCAAATTCTATACCTGCATTTAAAGGGGGCTTAGATGCTTTCCTTGTGTTGAAAGACATCCATGGCTACAATTACTAGGTTATGCCTAATGATGTTGATCCAGGGATTTTATCTGATTGCCATCTGGAGTCGGGAAGGAATTTTTCCCTTTTGGGGCTAATTGGACCATGCCTTGTAAGGGTTTTTTCGCCTTCCTCTGGATCAGCAGGGATATGTGAGGGAGCAGGCTGGTGTTGTACTTTATACTGGTTGAACTCGATGGACGTATGTCTTTTTTCAACCAAAATAACTATGTAACTATGTTTTGGGCTTACACTGCCTTAATTATTATTATTATTATTATTATTATTATTTAGTATTTATATAGCGCCAACATATTACGCAGCGCTGTACAGTATATATATATATTATCTTGTCACTAACTGTCCCTCAAAGGAGCTCACAATCTAATCCCTACTATTATCATATGTCTATGTTTGTATTATGTAGTGTAAGTACTGTAGTCTAGGGCCAATTTAGGGATGAGCCAATTAACTTATCTGTATGTTTTTGGGATGTGGGAGGAAACCGGAGTACCTGGAGGAAACCCACGCAGACACGGGGAGAACATACAAACTCATTGCAGATGGTGCCCTGGCTGGGATTCGAACCGTGGACCCAGCACTGCAAGTCGAGAGCGCTAACCACTACGCCACCGTGCTGCTCCTTAATGGATTTTAAGGACCCAATGTTTAAGCCTGTTTTAGGAGGCACACTTTCTGAGTATGTTATTTAAAGGGAAATGCTACCTAATTATGCCTTAAAGGATATGTTGCTTAATTATATTGTTTGGGAATTGTGCTCACCTATGGGGTATACTCACATTTGTTGCCAGCGGTTTAGACATTAATGGCTTTGTGTTCAGTTACTTTAATGGCACAGCAATTACTACTTTATATGGTATCAAATTGTCAGCAACAAACCCTGGTTATGAGTAATTAGGGTAATAACCTATGCTAGAATAATGCTGTTTGGTCTCAAAATGTAGATATTTCATGGGTCATGGATATGTTATTATTGTATGTGGGTGATGAACGATGCCTGAAATATTGATTAAAGAGAACCAGAGACGAAGCACCCTCATGTATTTTACCATATATATATATATATATGCTCAGTCGGTGAATCTTATCAGAGCTGCTAACAGGCAGATTTAGCAGAGAAGAATGAAACAAAGAGCAGAGTAGGTGTTTACTGTTATGTTCCCATTGCTATATATGGTAAAATACATGAGGGTGCTTCATCTCTGGTTCCCCTTAAGGGCTTTGTAACCTATCTTCAACTGACACTAGACTCACACATCTTCAACTGACACAATGCTCACACATCTTCAACTGACACAAGGCTCACACATCTTCAACTGACACTAGGCTCACACATCTTCAACTGACACTAGGCTCACACATCTTCAACTGACACAATGCTCACACATCTTCAACTGACACTAGGCTCACACATCTTCAACTGACACTAGGCTCACACATCTTCAACTGACACAATGCTCACACATCTTCAACTGACACAAGGCTCACACATCTTCAACTGACACTAGGCTCACACATCTTCAACTGACACTAGGCTCACACATCTTCAACTGACACAATGCTCACACATCTTCAACTGACACTAGGCTCACACATCTTCAACTGACACTAGGCTCACACATCTTCAACTGACACTAGGCTCACATACCTTCAACTGACACTAGGCTCACACATCTTCAACTGACACTAGACTCACACATCTTCAACTGACACAATGCTCACACATCTTCAACTGACACTAGACTCACACATCTTCAACTGACACTAGGCTCACACATCTTCAACTGACACTAGGCTCACACATCTTCAACTGACACTAGGCTCACACATCTTCAACTGACACTAGACTCACATCTTCAACTGACACTAGGCTCACACATCTTCAACTGACACTAGGCTCACACATCTTCAACTGACACTAGGCTCACACATCTTCAACTGACACTAGGCTCACACATCTTCAACTGACACAATGCTCACACATCTTCAACTGACACTAGGCTCACACATCTTCAACTGACACTAGGCTCACACATCTTCAACTGACACTAGACTCACACATCTTCAACTGACACTAGGCTCACACATCTTCAACTGACACTAGGCTCACACATCTTCAACTGACACAAGGCTCACACATCTTCAACTGACACTAGACTCACACATCTTCAACTGACACTAGGCTCACACATCTTCAACTGACACTAGACTCACACATCTTCAACTGACACTAGACTCACACATCTTCAACTGACACTAGGCTCACACATCTTCAGCTGACACTAGACTCACACATCTTCAACTGACACTAGGCTCACACATCTTCAACTGACACTAGGCTCACACATCTTCAGCTGACACTAGACTCACACATCTTCAACTGACACTAGGCTCACACATCTTCAACTGACACTAGACTCACACATCTTCAACTGACACTAAACTCACACATCTTCAACCGACACTAGGCTCACACATCTTCAACCGACACTAGGCTCACACATCTTCAACCGACACTAGGCTCACACATCTTCAACCGACACTAGGCTCACACATCTTCAACTGACACTAGGCTCACACATCTTCAACTGACACTAGACTCACACATCTTCAACCGACACTAGGCTCACACATCTTCAACCGACACTAGGCTCACACATCTTCAACCGACACTAGGCTCACACATCTTCAGCCGACACTAGGCTCACACATCTTCAGCCGACACTAGGCTCACACATCTTCAACCGACACTAGGCTCACACATCTTCAACCGACACTAGGCTCACACATCTTCAACCGACACTAGGCTCACACATCTTCAACCGACACTAGGCTCACACATCTTCAGCCGACACTAGGCTCACACATCTTCAGCCGACACTAGGCTCAGACATCTTCAGCCGACACTAGGCTCACACATCTTCAACCGACACTAGGCTCACACATCTTCAACCGACACTAGGCTCACACATCTTCAACCGACACTAGGCTCACACATCTTCAAACTCACACATCTTCAACTGACACTAGGCTCACACATCTTCAACTGACACTAGGCTCATACATCTTCAACTGACACTAGGCTCAAACATCTTCAACTGACACTAGGCTCACACATCTTCAACTGACACTAGGCTCACACATCTTCAACTGACACTAGACTCACATCTTCAACTGACACTAGGCTCACATATCTTCAACTGACACTAAACTCACACATCTTCAACCGACACTAGGCTCACACATCTTCAACCGACACTAGACTCACACATCTTCAACTGACACTAGGCTCACACATCTTCAACTGACACTAGACTCACACATCTTCAACTGACACTAGGCTCACACATCTTCAACTGACACTAGGCTCACACATCTTCAACTGACACTAGGCTCACACATCTTCAACTGACACTAGACTCACACATCTTCAACTGACACTAGGCTCACACATCTTATAACTGACACTAGACTCACACATCTTCAACTGACACTAGACTCACACATCTTCAACTGACACTAGACTCACACATCTTCAACTGACACTAGGCTCACACATCTTCAGCTGACACTAGACTCACACATCTTCAACTGACACTAGGCTCAAACATCTTCAACTGACACTAGGCTCACACATCTTCAACTGACACTAGGCTCACACATCTTCAACTGACACTAGGCTCACACATCTTCAACTGACACTAGACTCACACATCTTCAACTGACACTAGGCTCACACATCTTATAACTGACACTAGACTCACACATCTTCAACTGACACTAGGCTCACACATCTTCAACTGACACTAGGCTCACACATCTTCAGCTGACACTAGACTCACACATCTTCAACCGACACTAGGCTCACACATCTTCAACTGACACTAGGCTCACACATCTTCAACTGACACTAGGCTCACACATCTTCAGCTGACACTAGACTCACACATCTTCAACTGACACTAGGCTCACACATCTTCAACTGACACTAGACTCACACATCTTCAACTGACACTAAACTCACACATCTTCAACTGACACTAGGCTCACACATCTTCAACCGACACTAGGCTCACACATCTTCAACTGACACTAGGCTCACACATCTTCAACTGACACTAGGCTCACACATCTTCAACTGACACTAGGCTCACACATCTTCAACTGACACTAGGCTCACACATCTTCAACTGACACTAGGCTCACACATCTTCAACTGACACTAGGCTCACACATCTTCAAACTAAGCATTTGTTTCTCTATTTTCTCCTTTTTTTTATCTTAAAACTACACATTTCATATTTGTTAGCTGTAAAAAAAGTTTCTGTAGATAATAATTTCATTGCATTTTTTAAGACATAACAAAAAGTCATTTACATGGCTATTTACCTGTATTGAGTACCGCGGAACGAACCTTGCTTTCTGAAGAGAACCTTTACCAGAGTTCATGTTAACCTTTTTTTTTCCCCAAGCTGAAAATTATCAGTAGTGACTGATTCACCTTTATTGTGTTTATATTAGAATCGGTGCTGGCTTTTTTACTATGCATTTATGCGCAGTAAATTGTTCACATATTTCCTCCCGGCCTGCCTGGATGCCCAATCCCAGCACATTGATTGTATCCACGTGATTGGATTGCCTTTGTGCTGAGTAAATTAGGAGGCTAAAGCGGGCTGGCCAGTAGGGGGCATATGACACCTCCTCTTCTGAATCAGCCAAAAAGCATTGGCTTACAAGGGTACGTACTGTACTGCTCTAAAATGGCATGAAAATGGCTGCTGCTACAGGAAACACTTTCTACTCACCAATACATGAAGGAGATTTATCCCAATTGTCTTTTCTTCTAGAAGCCACACATGTGATATTTGGATGTGACGGGCGATATCCCTCCTTACACAGAACTGCCACCTCTTCCCCGGGATTATAGTAATCTCTATCCTGGGAGAATGTGTACGGCTTATCCTGGTCCGGCCTCTTACACCTCTCTGTAGGGACAACACACAGCTGGTGAGATGGTGATTGGAAGGCACAATCTACTCTCACAGCTGCTCTGTGCAATGCTGAGGGACACACTGCCTACATACTGTTCATTTTATGGGACTGGCTGAATAATTATGTTATGGGGGGGCACAATGTCTATGCCCAATTGTATTTTCAGCCACACTTATATTTTTATTTTGGAAGTACATTATGTAATTATGTTTTGTCTGCATGCTGATTAGCTTTGTATTGGGGGCATAGTGCTACATTATGTAATTATGTTTTGGTTGCATGCTGATTGGCTTTGTATTGGGGGCATCGTGCTACATTATGTAATTATGTTTTGTCTGCATGCTGATTAGCTTTGTATTGGGGGGCATAGTGCTACATTATGTAATTATGTTTTGGTTACATGCTGATTAGCTTTGTATTGGGGGCATAGTGCTACATTATGTAATTATGTTTTGGTTGCATGCTGATTAGCTTTGTATTGGGGGCATAGTGCTACATTATGTAATTATG
This sequence comes from Hyperolius riggenbachi, assembly GCF_040937935.1. Taxonomy (NCBI): domain Eukaryota; kingdom Metazoa; phylum Chordata; class Amphibia; order Anura; family Hyperoliidae; genus Hyperolius; species Hyperolius riggenbachi. The sequence continues at coordinate 679,142,713 of NC_090646.1, forward strand.
TTTTGTCTGCATGCTGATTAGCTTTGTATTGGGGGCATAGTGCTACATTATGTAATTATGTTTTGGTTGCATGCTGATTAGCTTTGTATTGGGGGCATAGTGCTACATTATGTAATTATGTTTTGGTTGCATGCTGATTGGCTTTGTATTGGGGGCATAGTGCTACATTATGTAATTATGTGTTGGTTGGATGCTGATTAGCTTTGTATTGGGGGCATAGTGCTACATTATGTAATTATGTTTTGGTTGCATGCTGATTAGCTTTGTATTGGGGGCATAGTGCTACATTATGTAATTATGTTTTGTCTGTATGCTGATTAGCTTTGTATTGGGGGCATAGTGCTACATTATGTAATTATGTTTTGGTTGCATGCTGATTAGCTTTGTATTGGGGGCATAGTGCTACAGTATGTAATTATGTTTTGTCTGCATGCTGATTAGCTTTGTCTGGGGGGCATAGTGCTACATTATGTAATTATGTTTTGGTTGCATGCTGATTAGCTTTGTATTGGGGGCATAGTGCTACATTATGTAATTATGTTTTGGTTGCATGCTGATTAGCTTTGTATTGGGGGCATAGTGCTACATTATGTAATTATGTTTTGTCTGCATGCTGATTAGCTTTGTCTTGGGGGCATAGTGCTACATTATGTAATTATGTTATGGTTGCATGCTGATTAGCTTTGTCTGGGGGGCATAGTGCTACATTATGTAATTATGTTTTGGTTGCATGCTGATTAGCTTTGTATTGGGGGCATAGTGCTACATTATGTAATTATGTTTTGTCTGTATGCTGATTAGCTTTGTATTGGGGGCATAGTGCTACATTATGTAATTATGTTTTGGTTGCATGCTGATTAGCTTTGTATTGGGGGCATAGTGCTACATTATGTAATTATGTTTTGGTTGCATGCTGGTTAGCTTTGTATTGGGGGCATAGTGCTACATTATGTAATTATGTTTTGGTTGCATGCTGATTAGCTATGTATTGGGGGCATAGTGCTACATTATGTAATTATGTTTTGTCTGCATGCTGATTAGCTATGTCTTATGCTACGTACACACATGCGACAACGATCGTTCGTTGTCAACGACGAACGATCTTTTAATTGACGAAAGAACGACCGAAGTAAAGTTAGTTGTAAAAAGTATGTAACGATCACATCGTTAGAACGAACGTTACACCACGTAAAAGCACTTAATGCGCCTGCGCATAAAATTGTAAAGTTCCTTGGAGAAAAAGTGAAATGCGCATGTCCAGCCTGGTACGAACGATCGTTTCCAACGATGTGCCACTTTTGCTAACGATCGTCGGTGGTAAAAATCCGCCAAGACAGAACTTTGTTTTGTAGCGATTTGCCTCGTTCGTCGTTTGCCTTAATAGTCGTTGGTTCGTTTTTTGTAACGATCGTCGTTGGTAAAGATCGGGGAACGATCGTTACAAACGACTATAGTCGCATGTGTGTACGCACCTTTAGGGGCATAGTGCTACATTATGTAATTATGTGTTGGTTGCATGCTGATTAGCTTTGTATTGGGGGCATAGTGCTACATTATGTAATTATGTTTTTGTCTGCATGCTGATTAGCTTTGTCTGGGGGGCATAGTGCTACATTATGTAATTATGTTTTGTCTGCATGCTGATTAGCTTTGTATTGGGGGCATAGTGCTACATTATGTAATTATGTTTTGTCTGCATGCTGATTAGCTTTGTATTGGGGGCATAGTGCTACATTATGTAATTATGTTTTTGTCTGCATGCTGATTAGCTTTGTATTGGGGGCATCGTGCTACATTATGTAATTATGTTTTTGTCTGCATGCTGATTAGCTTTGTATTGGGGGCATAGTGCTACATTATGTAATTATGTTTTGTCTGCATGCTGATTAGCTTTGTCTGGGGGGCATAGTGCTACAGTATGTAATTATGTTTTGGTTGCATGCTGATTAGCTTTGTATTGGGGGCATAGTGCTACATTATGTAATTATGTTTTGGTTGCATGCTGATTAGCTTTGTATTGGGGTCATAGTGCTACATTATGTAATTATGTGTTGGTTGCATGCTGATTAGCTTTGTATTGGGGGCATAGTGCTACATTATGTAATTATGTTTTGTCTGCATGCTGATTAGCTATGTCTTGGGGGCATAGTGCTACATTATGTAATTATGTTTTTGTTGCATGCTGATTAGCTTTGTATTGGGGGCATAGTGCTACATTATGTAATTATGTTTTGTCTGCATGCTGATTAGCTTTGTATTGGGGGCATAGTGCTACATTATGTAATTATGTTTTGGTTGCATGCTGATTAGCTTTGTCTTGGGGGCATAGTGCTACATTATGTAATTATGTTTTGTCTGCATGCTGATTAGCTTTGTCTTGGGGGCATAGTGCTACATTATGTAATTATGTTTTGGTTGCATACTGATTAGCTTTGTATTGGGGGCATAGTGCTACATTATGTAATTATGTGTTGGTTGCATGCTGATTAGCTTTGTCTGGGGGGCATAGTGCTACATTATGTAATTATGTTTTGGTTGCATGCTGATTAGCTTTGTATTGGGGGCATAGTGCTACATTATGTAATTATGTTTTGTCTGTATGCTGATTAGCTTTGTATTGGGGGCATAGTGCTACATTATGTAATTATGTTTTGGTTGCATGCTGATTAGCTTTGTATTGGGGGCATAGTGCTACATTATGTAATTATGTTTTGGTTGCATACTGATTAGCTTTGTATTGGGGGCATAGTGCTACATTATGTAATTATGTTTTGTCTGCATGCTGATTAGCTTTGTATTGGGGGCATAGTGCTACATTATGTAATTATGTTTTGGTTGCATGCTGATTAGCTTTGTATTGGGGGCATAGTGCTACATTATGTAATTATGTTTTGGTTGCATGCTGATTAGCTTTGTATTGGGGGCATAGTGCTACATTATGTAATTATGTGTTGGTTGCATGCTGATTAGCTTTGTATTGGGGTCATAGTGCTACATTATGTAATTATGTTTTGTCTGCATGCTGATTAGCTTTGTATTGGGGGCATAGTGCTACATTATGTAATTATGTTTTGGTTGCATACTGATTAGCTTTGTATTGGGGGCATAGTGCTACATTATGTAATTATGTTTTGTCTGCATGCTGATTAGCTTTGTCTGGGGGGCATAGTGCTACATTATGTAATTATGTTTTGTCTGCATGCTGATTAGCTTTGTATTGGGGTCATAGTGCTACATTATGTAATTATGTTTTGTCTGCATGCTGATTAGCTTTGTATTGGGGGCATAGTGCTACATTATGTAATTATGTTTTGGTTGCATGCTGGTTAGCTTTGTATTGGGGGCATAGTGCTACATTATGTAATTATGTTTTGGTTGCATGCTGATTAGCTATGTATTGGGGGCATAGTGCTACATTATGTAATTATGTTTTGGTTGCATGCTGATTAGCTATGTATTGGGGGCATAGTGCTACATTATGTAATTATGTTTTGTCTGCATGCTGATTAGCTATGTCTTATGCTACGTACACACATGCGACAACGATCGTTCGTTGTCAACGACGAACGATCTTTTAATTGACGAAAGAACGACCGAAGTAAAGTTAGTTGTAAAAAGTATGTAACGATCACATCGTTAGAACGAACGTTACACCACGTAAAAGCACTTAATGCGCCTGCGCATAAAATTGTAAAGTTCCTTGGAGAAAAAGTGAAATGCGCATGTCCAGCCTGGTACGAACGATCGTTTCCAACGATGTGCCACTTTTGCTAACGATCGTCGGTGGTAAAAATCCGCCAAGACAGAACTTTGTTTTGTAGCGATTTGCCTCGTTCGTCGTTTGCCTTAATAGTCGTTGGTTCGTTTTTTGTAACGATCGTCGTTGGTAAAGATCGGGGAACGATCGTTACAAACGACTATAGTCGCATGTGTGTACGCACCTTTAGGGGCATAGTGCTACATTATGTAATTATGTTTTTGTCTGCATGCTGATTAGCTTTGTCTGGGGGGCATAGTGCTACATTATGTAATTATGTGTTGGTTGCATGCTGATTGGCTTTGTATTGGGGGCATAGTGCTACATTATGTAATTATGTTTTGTCTGCATGCTGATTGGCTTTGTATTGGGGGCATAGTGCTACATTATGTAATTATGTGTTGGTTGCATGCTGATTAGCTCTGTCTGGGGGGCATAGTGTTACATTATGTAATTATGTTTTGGTTGCATGCTGATTAGCTTTGTATTGGGGGCATAGTGCTACATTATGTAATTATGTGTTGGTTGCATGCTGATTAGCTTTGTATTGGGGTCATAGTGCTACATTATGTAATTATGTTTTGGTTGCATGCTGATTAGCTTTGTATTGGGGGCATAGTGCTACATTATGTAATTATGTTTTGTCTGCATGCTGATTAGCTATGTCTTAGGGGCATAGTGCTACATTATGTAATTATGTTTTTGTCTGCATGCTGATTGGCTTTGTATTGGGGGCATAGTGCTACATTATGTAATTATGTGTTGGTTGCATGCTGATTAGCTTTGTATTGGGGTCATAGTGCTACATTATGTAATTATGTTTTGGTTGCATGCTGATTAGCTTTGTATTGGGGGCATAGTGCTACATTATGTAATTATGTTTTGTCTGCATGCTGATTAGCTTTGTCTTGGGGGCATAGTGCTACATATGTAATTATCTTTTGGTTGCATGCTGATTGGCTTTGTATTGGGGACATAGTGCTACATTATGTAATTATGTTTTGGTTGCATGCTGATTGGCTTTGTATTGGGGGGCATAGTGCTACATTATGTAATTATGTTTTGGTTGCATGCTGATTGGCTTTGTATTGGGGGGCATAGTGCTACATTATGTAATTATGTTTTGGTTGCATGCTGGTTAGCTTTGTCTTGGGGGCATAGTGCTACATTATGTAATTGTCAGTAATCCAGTGCTTACCAGGTCAGTTGCTTGAGGAGCACCTTCTACTCACCAATACATGAAGGAGAATTATCCCAGCCATCTCTTCCTCCAGAAGCCACACATGTGATATTTGGATGTGACGGGCGATATCCCTCCTTACACAGAACTGTCACCTCTTCCCCGAGATTATAGTAATCTCTATCCTGGGAGAATGTGTACGGCTTATCCTGGTCCGGCCTCTTACACCTCTCTGTAGGGACAACACACAGCTGGTGAGATGGTGATAGGAGGACACATGCCACAATCTATTCTCACAGAATAGGCTCCCTTTGCTGTATTGATCCAGTCATTTGGCACATTTATTGGCCTGATGAAGCGGGCTCAGACCCGTGAAACGCGTTGCCTGTGCTAAATAAAAATCTTTTGTTACAGACAAAGATTTTGTTATTGAGGTAAGCCACCTCATATTATTTTTTTTATTTTTAAGCTGTTTTTAGATGCTTTTATCTCAACCAGGGCATCTCTTTACCTCAATCTATTCTCACAGCTGCTTTATGCAATGCTGACCAGCAATGACTGAGGGGTGCACTGACTGACTTGCTGTCTAATTATGTCATAGGGGACACAGTATCTATGCTTGGGGTGTATACTATCTAATTGAGGTTTGGGGCCACATTGATTAATTGTATTTTGGAAGTATATTGTATATTTATGCTTTGGTTCATTATGATTCACTCTGTCTTTTGGGGGTTTAATGATTTTATTTATGTTTTTACATAACAGTTCTTAATTACTTTTTGGGCTTACACTGCCTAAATAGGTAAGGACTCGCTGTTTAATCCTGTTTTAATTCAATTCACTTTATTGTCATTGTGTAACACAACGAAATTACTTTTCATGACAACCCCACGGTGCATATAGGGAACATAGTGATAGTAACAAGGAAGAGAAGACATTATACAAGTATGCCATGTATTACAGATGTTTAAACAATTTGTACACAGTGTTAATTATTTCAGAGAAGATTCAGAGTTCATCAAGTTTATGGCGGATGGGAAAAAGCTGTCTTTCAGTCTGTTTGTGTGTGTGCGGATTGATCTAAAACGTTTACCTGATGGAAGGAGCTCAAACAAGGCATTTCCAGGGTGAGTGTTGTCCTTGATAATGTTTTTGGCCCTTCTCACGCTGCGAGTATTATACAAAAGTTCCAGTGATGGTAGTTCAGTGCTAATAATGGCTTCTGCTGTTTTAACAATTCGCTGCAGGGCTTCTCTAGTAGCCTTCGTGCAGCTGTTGTACCAGGCCGTCATGCAATTGGTCAGAACGCTTTCTATAGTGCATCTGTAGAAATTAACCAGCAGCTTCTGTGGGAGGTTAGCGCTCCTTAGTTTTCTCAAAAAGTAGAGGCGTTGTTGTGCTTTGCCAGTTAGAGCTAAAGCATTGTCAGCCCAGGACAGGTTCTCTGCGATGGTGACTCCCAAAAATTTGAAGCTGGAAACTCTCTCCACAGCCTCTGCATTGATCATTAGCGGTAGGTGAGTAGTCTTTTTGGTGGTCCTAAAGTCCAGAATAATTTCTTTGGTCTTCTTTGTATTTAATAACAGGTTGTTAATGTCGCACCATGCAGTCAAGTTCCTAACTTCTTCTCTGTATGCAGCTTCCTCATTGTCTGATATAAGCCCAATGACAGTCGTATCATCTGCAAACTTAACAATTACGTTTGAGGTATGGATAGGCTGGCAGTCATGGGTGAAAAGTGCATAGATGCAGGGCCGTGCCGAGGCATAGGCTGGAGAGGCTCCAGCCTCAGGGCGCAGTGTAGGAGGGGGCGCAGAATTCATTCAACTGTCATTCCTAATTGTGTTTGAAGCAGAAATAAATAAGAAAAGGGGATACATGGCGGTGACTGCAAGCCAGATAACTAGATATTAAGGTGTTGGGGAGGTTGTGGTCCCTGTGGCCCTCTTAGTCTAATTGCAATCAGTGTGTGACGGCTGGGGTAGGAGGGATGGAGGGGCGCACTATGCTGTCTCAGCCTTGGGTGCTGGAGGACCTTGTCCCTGCTCTGCATAGATGAGAGTGCTTAATACACAGCCCTGTGGCACGCCAGTGCTCAGGGTAAGGGTGGAGGATGTCTGTTTTCCTAGTCTGACAGTTTGAGGGCGATTAGTAAGGAAGTCCAATAACCAAGTACATATGGAGGGAGCAAGACCTAGAGCATGGAGTTTGTTGGTCAGCTAGCTAGGTACAATGGTGTTAAATGCTGAGCTGTAGTCAACAAATAGCATCCTAACATAGGAGTTGGGCTTTTCCAGGTGTGAGAGGGCAGCATGGAGAGCTACACAGATGGCATCCTCAGTCGATCTATTTGTTCGGTAAGCAAACTGGTGTTGATCTAGATTTGCTGGGATGGAGGCCTTGATGTGTGTGACTACCAGTCGTTCAAAGCACTTGGCGATGACAGGGGTTAGAGCAACTGGTCGATAATCATTAAGACAGGTTATCCTAGGATTTTTTGGGACTGGCACAATGGTTGTAGATTTAAGGCATGATGGGACTACACCCAAGAACAGAGAGAGGTTGAATATTTGTGTAAAAACTTTCGCTAGTTGACCAGCACAGGCCTGGAGCACCCGTCTTTGCACACCATCAGGACCTGCAGCTTTCCTGGTGTTGATATTTGTTAGTGCTTGCTGCACTTCATGTATGTGAAGGATTAAAGGCTGTGAGTCTGTAGTGGGCCCAAAGTTGACTGGAGGCCGATCGTTGTCTTTTTCAAATCTTGCAAAGAAGTTGTTAAGTTCCTTGCTAGGCTGGGGATGTTATTGTCCAGTGTATATTGAGTGCTATTCATCTGTTTGTAATCTGTGAATAGTTGAATGCTTTGCCACATCCTCTTTGGGTTTGAGTCATTTTCGTAGTTTTCCTCAATCCTTTGTTTGTATTTAAGTTTTGCATTTCGTATGCCTTTTTGCAGACTTGCTCTGGCTGAAGAATATGCTTCTTTGTCCTGTATTTTAAAAGCTTTGTTTCTATTCTTTAGAAGTTCCTTGAGTTCTTTTGTTATCCATGGTTTTTTATTTGGGTAAACCGTAATTCTTTTGTTGACAGTGATGGTGTCCACACAGAAATTAACATATGGCAATACAGAGGAAGTACTCATCTCCAGGTCTGTTTCATGAAAGAAAATATCCCAATCTGTATTTTCAAAGCAATCTTGGAGCTGAGAGACGGCAGTCTCAGGCCAGACTTTAACAGACTTGCTAATTGGTTTAGCAGTGTTGATAATGGCTTTGTATGCGGGAATAAGAAACAAAGATAGATGGTCAGACTGTCCCAGTGGGGGGCATGGGGTGAGCTTATAGGCACCTTTTATGTTTGTATAGACATGATCCAAGGTGTTTTCTCCTCTGATTTTACAGTCCACATGCTGATAAAATCTGGGAAATACCTTCTTAAGATTTGCTTGGTTAAAATCTCCAGCAATGATGAAAATTGCATCAGGGTGTGAGTTCTGTTGCTTACTAATGATATCAAACAGTTGTTCATTTGCTGACTTAGTATTGGCATGAGGTGGAATGTACACTGCCATAATTATAATAACTGTATGTTCCCTGGGTAGGTAAAAAGGTCGACATCTCAGCATTAGATATTCCACATCAGGTGAACAAGACTTGTTGATTATGGCTACGTTAGTGCACCAAGCATTATTGATATAAACACATAGACCTCCACCTATTTTCTTGCCAGAATCATGCGTTCGATCAGCAAGGTGAAGCGTGTGACCTGCAAGTAGTGTTGGGCGAACACCTGGATGTTCAGGTTCGCGAACATTCGCCGAACATGGCCGCGATGTTCGGGTGTTCGCGCCGAACTCCGAACATAATGGAAGTCAATGGGGACCCGAACTTTCGTGCTTTCTAAAGCTTCCTTACATGCTACATACCCCTGGTTTTACAGGACCTTACCACAGGAGTTGGTAAGGAACACTCAGGACACCAACAGAACAGACTAGACACAAGACCCCTTAGTGGGGCTGGAAGGTACAGACAGATAAATACGGTTCTAACGGTCACCTGTGGAGCAGGTGATTCAGACCTTACTGCAGTCTCAGAGATACAAATGACGCGGCTCTAATGGTCATCTGTGGAGCAGGTGATTCAGACCTTACTGCAGTCTCAGCGATACAAATGACACGGCTCTAATGGTCATCTGTGGAGCAGGTGATTCAGACCTTACTGCAGTCTCAGCAACAAGTTCCTTCCGTAGTCTGGACTCTCCACGGGGAGGAGTCAGACAGGGAGAGGGAAGGACCGAACGTGAGTGACACCAGATAGAGGGTGTCACTAACAGGTCTGGCGTTCTGTAACGATCGGTGTCAGTAACCAGAGGGAATCCGATCCTTGGCGATCCGCAGTATCCCCAAGAATACAGATATACCCGATTATTGAGGATCTGCGGAATCGTCAATAATCAGATATGTCTAATCTCTAGACACCAGGGAGAGTGTAAGTGTTTGGTGCAACAGTAATGTTTTGAGGGCTGCACCTCAAGAGCAGGTACAGGGCAGCAAGGAGTACTGCGCAAGTACAGATTCCTTCCGAAGGCCTAGACTTCCCCGAGGGAGGAGTCAGGCTGAGCGCAGGAAGGACAGAGCGTGAGTGACACCAAAGGTAGTGTCACTAATGGATCTGGGAACTGCCTCTAACAGTAAGGTCAGTTCTCGCGGTCGGGCAAGCCAGGTCGAAAACACACGGACAGACAAAGTACAGATTCAAAAGGCAGAGGCGGAGTCTAAAGTACAGGCAGGGTTCGGCAACAGAGTATCAGAAATATCGAGGTACAGAATCAGGAGTGCAGATGCGGAGTCTAGAGGCGAGCCGGGGTTCGGCAACAGAGTATCAGAATAGCAAAGTACAAGATCAGAGTTTCAGAAGAATGGTCAGACAGGAAAACAGGTCATGACAATAATCACAATCAAACTAGTACTTTAAACTATCAACAGAATCTAGCTAAGTGTGGATCCCCGGCTCCGGCCGGTTCTAGCACACTTTGGGATCTGACTATGGTCTGAGTGCCTTCACGCAAGTGTTAGCAATGGCAGACAACCAGCAACTGACAAGCAGCAGAATATATAGTTGCTGGACTCTGCTGCCCCGCCCGAACCATTCAGACAATCATGAGTCCTGCAAGAGTCAGCTGATCTTCCTGATCAGCTGACACCTCCCCTGCTGGTATAAAGGTCCTGCATTCAGGCCCGCGCGAGCATAGCTCTCCATCTGTCCAGGTGCACTAACAGACCAAGCCACACCAAGCACACGCTGCTGCATGCAAACAGCCGCTTTGCTGTCAAGACATGCAGCGGCTTTTCTGTGTTCCACCACACCGCCAGACGCGTGCAACCGCTGGGTAGGACGCGGAGTCAGCCGCCTAGCTCTTGGCACATGCGGCGGCTTTTCCGCGTTTCCTCACAGAGTTACTGAATCATTTTTTTGGGTGAATTACTGCAATACTCCGAAGCATATCTGTGAAAAAAGCAGAACAGCTAACATATCTGATTAAAAGAAATGCATTTTCAATTTTGTTGTTATACATTCCATCAAATTTCACCAATAATTGCTGCAGCCAAAATTATCATCGCACCCATCAAAGGATACCTCAGGGGGTGTAGTTTACTAAATGAAGCCATTTTTGGCGGGAATTTGACAATCTCTTTACCTCAGACTTCATTGTAAGTGGCCTACGCTGGAAAATACAAGCATGTGAATTATGCTCTGTGAAAGCTCAATTATTGACAACTTTCTCTGGACATTGGTTTTCACTACAGAAACAATGTAGCCACATATATCTTATATCGTTTTTGCTCAAAAGGAGTTACTGCATCATTTTTGGGGTGAATTACTACAATACTCCAAAACGTATCTGTGAAAAAGCTGAACAGCTGACATATCTGAATAAAAGAAATGAATTTTTCATTTTGTTGTTATACATTCTATCAAATTTCACCAATAATCTCTGCAGCCAAAATTATCAATGCATTCATCCAAGCGTACCTCAGGGGGTGTAGTTTACTAAATAAAGTCTTTTTTGGTTGGAATTTGACAATCTCTTTACCTCAGGCTTCATTGTAAGCAGCCTACACTGGAAAATACAAGCATGTGATTTATGCTGTGTGAAAGCTCAATTATTGACAATTTTCCTTGGACACTGCTTCTTACTGCAAAAACAATGTAACCACACATATCTGATATTGTTTTATTTAAAAGGAGTCACTGAATCATTTTTTGGGTAGATTTTCTGCCATATTCCAAAGCATGTCTGTGAAAAAGCAGAAATGTATATATTACCATTGAATTGCAATAGGTAACATTTGATTGGCTGTTGTAAGCTCCGCCCAGTTTTCTGAATTTTAACTCCAGTCACCCAGTCATGGTCTGTGCCAAGTTGTGGGCCTCTGGCTTTAAAACTGTGAGAATGGCAATATTTAAAAAATGTACATTGACGTCAATAGGTGAAATCTGATTGGCTGTTTGTGGCTCCACCCACTTTTGCTAAATTTTGACCGCAGTCACCCAGTGAGTAATTGTGCTAAGTTTGGGATGCCTGGCATTTAAACTGCAATAATAGCAGTAGTTAATCTTTTTTCATTAAGGTCAATAGCTGAAATCTGATTGGCTGTTATTGCCCCACCCCTTTTTTCCCCTAAATGTGAACCACAGTCACTCAGTGGCCAACACTTTAAGGTTTGGGAATCCTGGCATTCAAAGTGTCGAAATGGCAGAAGTTTTAATTTCTCCATTGAAAATCAATGAGTGATATATGATTGGTTGTCGGTGGCTCCGCCCACTTTTTTCTAACCTTGAAGTGCAAACACCCAGTGAGAACATTTGTAAACTTTGGGGTCCTTGACATCAATAATATGAGAATAGCAGAATTTTAAATGTTCCCATGTAAATAAATCACTGAAATTCAATTGGCTGCTTGTGGCTCTGCCCACTTTAAAAATGTCAACCCAAGCCACAACCCAAGCTGCAATTTAAATTTTCCCATATAAAACAAACAGCTGAAATGTGATTGGCTGTCGACGGCTCCGCCCACTTTTCCAAAATTCTAACCATAGTAACCCAGTGACCCATGGTGCCAAGTTTGGGGACTCTGGCTTTAAAACTGTTAGAATGACAGCTTTTACAATTTTCTAATTAAAGTCAATAGGGAAAATCCGATTGGTTGTTTGTGGCTCCGCCCACTTTTGCAGTCCCCAAAATGTGACAGAAATGTTACGTCAACCCCATGACTAAGTGACCCAAGTTTGGTGAGTTTACCTTCACATCTGTCTGATTGGCGAAAGTTTAACATTTTCCAATGAAAGTCTATGGGAAAAAATGGGGTTTTCGGGGGGCCGCCCCAGGGGCACCGAGGGTAAGATCGTTTAACAGAGCACAAGCAACCTGCACGGCTATGGGCCGAAGAAGTGTGCAAAATTTTACACATGCCCTCCTAAAACTCTTAAAACTGTGGCATGAATAGCATTTTAGCATTTCCATGTTAAAAGGATTATTTGCACTGATTAACATTGGGCAGGAGTGGTAGCGAAGGGGAACTGTGGCTGTCTACCATGTGCAACGTTGTGAGTTCGACTCCTGGAGCAGGCATGGGCAACCTGGACGCGGGTTAATGTCCATGGCTGGGACGTTGACTCAAACATCCTGGGGACGAAGCAGTAAACCTCACACACACCTGCCCAATTTTTTATGTCACAATACTTTCTGACTGATTTTAGCAGCAATTAATTTTTTCCCTTTGGCTGTTGCTAGCTCCGCCCACTTTTTTTTAACCATTTCAGCCCACGGGTATTTTTCATCTTATGGCCGAGAGGAATTTTCCCATTTCAGCACTCCTCCCTTTCATTCCCCAATAACTTTATCACTACTTATCACAAAGAAATGATCTATACCTTGTTTTTTCCACCACCAATTAGGCTTTCTTTGGGTGGTACATTATGCTAAGAATTATTTTATTCTGAATGCATTTTAACGGAAATAATTAAGAAAAAAATGGAAAAAATCATTATTTTTTAGTTTTCGGCCATTATAGTTTTAAAATACCACATGCTACCATAATTAAAATCTACACATTTTATTTGCCCATTTGTCCCGGTTATTGCAATGGTAAAATTATATCCCTAGTATAATGTATGGTGACAATATTTTATTTGGAAATAAAGGTACATTTTTTCAGTTTTACATCCATCGCTAATTTTTACCCCATACATTTATAATAATATAGCCTCTCGACATACATTTTTTCTTATTCCCTAAAGTCAGTAGATGTAATTTTACTATTTGGCCACAAGATGTTCCCGCTGAGCAAAATCCTATGTAGCGTACCAAGTACGCTACATAGGAAACAATGTGTTGCTCCATTGTTCCTAGGGAAGTGATGCAGGCTTCAATGGAATCCTGCGGCATGGGTGTCCTGTGGGGAGATTAATGAATGGGAATTTTGCTCCCATTCATTAGTGTAACAATTGTGCGGCGGAAAGCGGTGGAAATCGTCGGCAGAAGGAAGTGCGGCGGCTCTATCTAAGAATAAACACTGTCTTTGAACAAAAACAGTGTTTATTCTCGGTGGACACATACGGATTGGCACAGGTGACTTTTGTCCCCTGCAGCCAAGCCCCCCTGTTGCTGGCAACATCGCGATTGTGACCATCTGCCCGCATGATCACGCGCAAACACCCCCCCCAAACTGCAGGGACGTGACTAGCGCGTCCCTGCGGCTGTAGCAGCTGCTGCTGGGGACGTGAAGCTCACGTCCGCGTGGCATAAATGGTTAAAATAAGCTTATCGCAGTGAATTTGAGATTAAGGGTCTGATATATGAAAGGCTGATAATTTTGCTGTGCGCAATTTCACTGGTCCTAACGTCAGCATTATGCCGCTAGTTACCACAGCAATGCCCGCATTCATTTTTTTCTTCTTGAAAGTGAGTGCTTCATGCTGATATCAAAGTCAACAATACAAGCGAGAGCAAAAATGCAAATGCAGACGCATACAGGTTTATTAATTTTGCGGCAAAATCTGGACATGCACCGCACAGGACTCACATGACAGGCAAGTTGAAAATGCAAAAGATACTGCTTAATTGCCTCGAGATAAGTAAATCCTATGCCGCAGTTGTAGCCACTTGTCTCGGAAGTGGCATAGTATTTACACTGCTGGATTTCAACGGTACTGTTTCAATCGACTGTGCACACTGCTGGTGAATCGGCTGTGGTAAATCAAGGTATTGTGTATTTTTTTATGCATAATTCTACTTGTAGTTTTGTACACATATAGAAATCCTGCCCAGCCCTCCCATTATTCAGGGGGGAAAAACACATAGAAATGCATACAAAAGTGTGCAAAAATGAGCTGAAACACGCTTGCGTTTTTAAAGTCCATTTATGTGCGATCCCAAACGCACCTGATGTGAACGAGGCCTTAATGAATCGGTAAGGAGCCGAGGTTAATTGGCTCCCTACCATGTGGTCGCTGTGAGCCAATCACTGTGATCACTAGATAGAAAGCAACAAAGTTGCAATCTCTTGCACTCTCTCCAGCTTTCTCCACCAGTCTGCAGTGATCTCTGGACAGAGAGAGCTGTAGCTGCTGTTTGACTGTGTCTCACAGACAGCGTTACAGTGTAAAAACACATTTATTCACATAATTTCACCCCACAACCCCTGTGATCCCTTTCCAGTCCCCTCTAGCATGTAGGTGAAGTCAGCAGTACATATATATATATATATATATATATATATATATATTTATATATATATATATTTATATATATGCTGTGTAAAGTTACTGTATACAGGGGCTGTATCCCTTACACAGTTGGTTTATGTAATGTATGTATATTGAGAACTATCTCTGGGCACTGGTTTTTCACCACAGAAACAATGTAGCCACATATATCTTATATTGTTTTATTCAGAAGGAGTTACTGAATCATTTTTTGGGTGAATTACTGCAATACTCCGAAGCATATCTGTGAAAAAAGCAGAACAGCTAACATATCTGATTAAAAGAAATGCATTTTCAATTTTGTTGTTATACATTCCATCAAATTTCACCAATAATTGCTGCAGCCAAAATTATCATCGCACCCATCAAAGGATACCTCAGGGGGTGTAGTTTACTAAATGAAGCCATTTTTGGCGGGAATTTGACAATCTCTTTACCTCAGACTTCATTATAAGTGGCCTACGCTGGAAAATACAAGCATGTGAATTATGCTCTGTGAACGCTCAATTATTGACAACTTTCTCTGGACATTGGTTTTCACTACAGAAACAATGTAGCCACATATATCTTATATCGTTTTTGCTCAGAAGGAGTTACTGCATCATTTTTGGCGTGAATTACTACAATACTCCAAAACGTATCTGTGAAAAAGCTGAACAGCTGACATATCTGAATAAAAGAAATGAATTTTTCATTTTGTTGTTATACATTCTATCAAATTTCACCAATAATCTCTGCAGCCAAAATTATCAATGCATTCATCCAAGCATACCTCAGGGGGTGTAGTTTACTAAATAAAGTCTTTTTTGGTTGGAATTTGACAATCTCTTTACCTCAGGCTTCATTGTAAGCGGCCTACACTGGAAAATACAAGCATGTGATTTATGCTGTGTGAAAGCTCAATTATTGACAATTTTCCTTGGACACTGCTTCTTACTGCAAAAACAATGTAACCACACATATCTGATATTGTTTTATTTAAAAGGAGTCACTGAATCATTTTTTGGGTAGATTTTCTGCCATATTCCAAAGCATGTCTGTGAAAAAGCAGAAATGTATATATTACCATTGAATTGCAATAGGTAACATTTGATTGGCTGTTGTAAGCTCCGCCCAGTTTTCTGAATTTTAACTCCAGTCACCCAGTCATGGTCTGTGCCAAGTTGTGGGCCTCTGGCTTTAAAACTGTGAGAATGGCAATATTTAAAAAATGTACATTGACGTCAATAGGTGAAATCTGATTGGCTGTTTGTGGCTCCACCCACTTTTGCTAAATTTTGACCGCAGTCACCCAGTGAGTAATTGTGCTAAGTTTGGGATGCCTGGCATTTAAACTGCAATAATAGCAGTAGTTAATCTTTTTTCATTAAGGTCAATAGCTGAAATCTGATTGGCTGTTATTGCCCCACCCCTTTTTTCCCCTAAATGTGAACCACAGTCACTCAGTGGCCAACACTTTAAGGTTTGGGAATCCTGGCATTCAAAGTGTCGAAATGGCAGAAGTTTTAATTTCTCCATTGAAAATCAATGAGTGATATATGATTGGTTGTCGGTGGCTCCGCCCACTTTTTTCTAACCTTGAAGTGCAAACACCCAGTGAGAACATTTGTAAACTTTGGGGTCCTTGACATCAATAATATGAGAATAGCAGAATTTTAAATGTTCCCATGTAAATAAATCACTGAAATTCAATTGGCTGCTTGTGGCTCTGCCCACTTTAAAAATGTCAACCCAAGCCACAACCCAAGCTGCAATTTAAATTTTCCCATATAAAACAAACAGCTGAAATGTGATTGGCTGTCGACGGCTCCGCCCACTTTTCCAAAATTCTAACCATAGTAACCCAGTGACCCATGGTGCCAAGTTTGGGGACTCTGGCTTTAAAACTGTTAGAATGACAGCTTTTACAATTTTCTAATTAAAGTCAATAGGGAAAATCCGATTGGTTGTTTGTGGCTCCGCCCACTTTTGCAGTCCCCAAAATGTGACAGAAATGTTACGTCAACCCCATGACTAAGTGACCCAAGTTTGGTGAGTTTACCTTCACATCTGTCTGATTGGCGAAAGTTTAACATTTTCCAATGAAAGTCTATGGGAAAAAATGGGGTTTTCGGGGGGCCGCCCCAGGGGCACCGAGGGTAAGATCGTTTAACAGAGCACAAGCAACCTGCACGGCTATGGGCCGAAGAAGTGTGCAAAATTTTACACATGCCCTCCTAAAACTCTTAAAACTGTGGCATGAATAGCATTTTAGCATTTCCATGTTAAAAGGATTATTTGCACTGATTAACATTGGGCAGGAGTGGTAGCGAAGGGGAACTGTGGCTGTCTACCATGTGCAACGTTGTGAGTTCGACTCCTGGAGCAGGCATGGGCAACCTGGACGCGGGTTAATGTCCATGGCTGGGACGTTGACTCAAACATCCTGGGGACGAAGCAGTAAACCTCACACACACCTGCCCAATTTTTTATGTCACAATACTTTCTGACTGATTTTAGCAGCAATTAATTTTTTCCCTTTGGCTGTTGCTAGCTCCGCCCACTTTTTTTTAACCATTTCAGCCCACGGGTATTTTTCATCTTATGGCCGAGAGGAATTTTCCCATTTCAGCACTCCTCCCTTTCATTCCCCAATAACTTTATCACTACTTATCACAAAGAAATGATCTATACCTTGTTTTTTCCACCACCAATTAGGCTTTCTTTGGGTGGTACATTATGCTAAGAATTATTTTATTCTGAATGCATTTTAACGGAAATAATTAAGAAAAAAATGGAAAAAATCATTATTTTTTAGTTTTCGGCCATTATAGTTTTAAAATACCACATGCTACCATAATTAAAATCTACACATTTTATTTGCCCATTTGTCCCGGTTATTGCAATGGTAAAATTATATCCCTAGTATAATGTATGGTGACAATATTTTATTTGGAAATAAAGGTACATTTTTTCAGTTTTACATCCATCGCTAATTTTTACCCCATACATTTATAATAATATAGCCTCTCGACATACATTTTTTCTTATTCCCTAAAGTCAGTAGATGTAATTTTACTATTTGGCCACAAGATGTTCCCGCTGAGCAAAATCCTATGTAGCGTACCAAGTACGCTACATAGGAAACAATGTGTTGCTCCATTGTTCCTAGGGAAGTGATGCAGGCTTCAATGGAATCCTGCGGCATGGGTGTCCTGTGGGGAGATTAATGAATGGGAATTTTGCTCCCATTCATTAGTGTAACAATTGTGCGGCGGAAAGCGGTGGAAATCGTCGGCAGAAGGAAGTGCGGCGGCTCTATCTAAGAATAAACACTGTCTTTGAACAAAAACAGTGTTTATTCTCGGTGGACACATACGGATTGGCACAGGTGACTTTTGTCCCCTGCAGCCAAGCCCCCCTGTTGCTGGCAACATCGCGATTGTGACCATCTGCCCGCATGATCACGCGCAAACACCCCCCCCCAAACTGCAGGGACGTGACTAGCGCGTCCCTGCGGCTGTAGCAGCTGCTGCTGGGGACGTGAAGCTCACGTCCGCGTGGCATAAATGGTTAAAATAAGCTTATCGCAGTGAATTTGAGATTAAGGGTCTGATATATGAAAGGCTGATAATTTTGCTGTGCGCAATTTCACTGGTCCTAACGTCAGCATTATGCCGCTAGTTACCACAGCAATGCCCGCATTCATTTTTTTCTTCTTGAAAGTGAGTGCTTCATGCTGATATCAAAGTCAACAATACAAGCGAGAGCAAAAATGCAAATGCAGACGCATACAGGTTTATTAATTTTGCGGCAAAATCTGGACATGCACCGCACAGGACTCACATGACAGGCAAGTTGAAAATGCAAAAGATACTGCTTAATTGCCTCGAGATAAGTAAATCCTATGCCGCAGTTGTAGCCACTTGTCTCGGAAGTGGCATAGTATTTACACTGCTGGATTTCAACGGTACTGTTTCAATCGACTGTGCACACTGCTGGTGAATCGGCTGTGGTAAATCAAGGTATTGTGTATTTTTTTATGCATAATTCTACTTGTAGTTTTGTACACATATAGAAATCCTGCCCAGCCCTCCCATTATTCAGGGGGGAAAAACACATAGAAATGCATACAAAAGTGTGCAAAAATGAGCTGAAACACGCTTGCGTTTTTAAAGTCCATTTATGTGCGATCCCAAACGCACCTGATGTGAACGAGGCCTTAATGAATCGGTAAGGAGCCGAGGTTAATTGGCTCCCTACCATGTGGTCGCTGTGAGCCAATCACTGTGATCACTAGATAGAAAGCAACAAAGTTGCAATCTCTTGCACTCTCTCCAGCTTTCTCCACCAGTCTGCAGTGATCTCTGGACAGAGAGAGCTGTAGCTGCTGTTTGACTGTGTCTCACAGACAGCGTTACAGTGTAAAAACACATTTATTCACATAATTTCACCCCACAACCCCTGTGATCCCTTTCCAGTCCCCTCTAGCATGTAGGTGAAGTCAGCAGTATATATATATATATATATATATATATATATATATATATATATATATATATATATATATATATATATATATATATATATATATTTATATATATATATATTTATATATATGCTGTGTAAAGTTACTGTATACAGGGGCTGTATCCCTTACACAGTTAGTTTATGTAATGTATGTATATTGAGAACTATCTCTGGGCACTGGTTTTTTACCACAGAAACAATGTAGCCACATATATCTTATATTGTTTTATTCAGAAGGAGTTACTGAATCATTTTTTGGGTGAATTACTGCAATACTCCGAAGCATATCTGTGAAAAAAGCAGAACAGCTAACATATCTGATTAAAAGAAATGCATTTTCAATTTTGTTGTTATACATTCCATCAAATTTCACCAATAATTGCTGCAGCCAAAATTATCATCGCACCCATCAAAGGATACCTCAGGGGGTGTAGTTTACTAAATGAAGCCATTTTTGGCGGGAATTTGACAATCTCTTTACCTCAGACTTCATTGTAAGTGGCCTACGCTGGAAAATACAAGCATGTGAATTATGCTCTGTGAAAGCTCAATTATTGACAACTTTCTCTGGACATTGGTTTTCACTACAGAAACAATGTAGCCACATATATCTTATATCGTTTTTGCTCAAAAGGAGTTACTGCATCATTTTTGGGGTGAATTACTACAATACTCCAAAACGTATCTGTGAAAAAGCTGAACAGCTGACATATCTGAATAAAAGAAATGAATTTTTCATTTTGTTGTTATACATTCTATCAAATTTCACCAATAATCTCTGCAGCCAAAATTATCAATGCATTCATCCAAGCGTACCTCAGGGGGTGTAGTTTACTAAATAAAGTCTTTTTTGGTTGGAATTTGACAATCTCTTTACCTCAGGCTTCATTGTAAGCAGCCTACACTGGAAAATACAAGCATGTGATTTATGCTGTGTGAAAGCTCAATTATTGACAATTTTCCTTGGACACTGCTTCTTACTGCAAAAACAATGTAACCACACATATCTGATATTGTTTTATTTAAAAGGAGTCACTGAATCATTTTTTGGGTAGATTTTCTGCCATATTCCAAAGCATGTCTGTGAAAAAGCAGAAATGTATATATTACCATTGAATTGCAATAGGTAACATTTGATTGGCTGTTGTAAGCTCCGCCCAGTTTTCTGAATTTTAACTCCAGTCACCCAGTCATGGTCTGTGCCAAGTTGTGGGCCTCTGGCTTTAAAACTGTGAGAATGGCAATATTTAAAAAATGTACATTGACGTCAATAGGTGAAATCTGATTGGCTGTTTGTGGCTCCACCCACTTTTGCTAAATTTTGACCGCAGTCACCCAGTGAGTAATTGTGCTAAGTTTGGGATGCCTGGCATTTAAACTGCAATAATAGCAGTAGTTAATCTTTTTTCATTAAGGTCAATAGCTGAAATCTGATTGGCTGTTATTGCCCCACCCCTTTTTTCCCCTAAATGTGAACCACAGTCACTCAGTGGCCAACACTTTAAGGTTTGGGAATCCTGGCATTCAAAGTGTCGAAATGGCAGAAGTTTTAATTTCTCCATTGAAAATCAATGAGTGATATATGATTGGTTGTCGGTGGCTCCGCCCACTTTTTTCTAACCTTGAAGTGCAAACACCCAGTGAGAACATTTGTAAACTTTGGGGTCCTTGACATCAATAATATGAGAATAGCAGAATTTTAAATGTTCCCATGTAAATAAATCACTGAAATTCAATTGGCTGCTTGTGGCTCTGCCCACTTTAAAAATGTCAACCCAAGCCACAACCCAAGCTGCAATTTAAATTTTCCCATATAAAACAAACAGCTGAAATGTGATTGGCTGTCGACGGCTCCGCCCACTTTTCCAAAATTCTAACCATAGTAACCCAGTGACCCATGGTGCCAAGTTTGGGGACTCTGGCTTTAAAACTGTTAGAATGACAGCTTTTACAATTTTCTAATTAAAGTCAATAGGGAAAATCCGATTGGTTGTTTGTGGCTCCGCCCACTTTTGCAGTCCCCAAAATGTGACAGAAATGTTACGTCAACCCCATGACTAAGTGACCCAAGTTTGGTGAGTTTACCTTCACATCTGTCTGATTGGCGAAAATTTAACATTTTCCAATGAAAGTCTATGGGAAAAAATGGGGTTTTCGGGGGGCCGCCCCAGGGGCACCGAGGGTAAGATCGCTTAACAGAGCACAAGCAACCTGCACGGCTATGGGCCGAAGAAGTGTGCAAAATTTTACACATGCCCTACTAAAACTCTTAAAACTGTGGCATGAATAGCATTTTAGCATTTCCATGTTAAAAGGATTATTTGCACTGATTAACATTGGGCAGGAGTGGTAGCGAAGGGGAACTGTGGCTGTCTACCATGTGCAACGTTGTGAGTTCGACTCCTGGAGCAGGCATGGGCAACCTGGACGCGGGTTAATGTCCATGGCTGGGACGTTGACTCAAACATCCTGGGGACGAAGCAGTAAACCTCACACACACCTGCCCAATTTTTTATGTCACAATACTTTCTGACTGATTTTAGCAGCAATTAATTTTTTCCCTTTGGCTGTTGCTAGCTCCGCCCACTTTTTTTAAACCATTTCAGCCCACGGGTATTTTTCATCTTATGGCCGAGAGGAATTTTCCCATTTCAGCACTCCTCCCTTTCATTCCCCAATAACTTTATCACTACTTATCACAAAGAAATGATCTATACCTTGTTTTTTCCACCACCAATTAGGCTTTCTTTGGGTGGTACATTATGCTAAGAATTATTTTATTCTGAATGCATTTTAACGGAAATAATTAAGAAAAAAATGGAAAAAATCATTATTTTTTAGTTTTCGGCCATTATAGTTTTAAAATACCACATGCTACCATAATTAAAATCTACACATTTTATTTGCCCATTTGTCCCGGTTATTGCAATGGTAAAATTATATCCCTAGTATAATGTATGGTGACAATATTTTATTTGGAAATAAAGGTACATTTTTTCAGTTTTACATCCATCGCTAATTTTTACCCCATACATTTATAATAATATAGCCTCTCGACATACATTTTTTCTTATTCCCTAAAGTCAGTAGATGTAATTTTACTATTTGGCCACAAGATGTTCCCGCTGAGCAAAATCCTATGTAGCGTACCAAGTACGCTACATAGGAAACAATGTGTTGCTCCATTGTTCCTAGGGAAGTGATGCAGGCTTCAATGGAATCCTGCGGCATGGGTGTCCTGTGGGGAGATTAATGAATGGGAATTTTGCTCCCATTCATTAGTGTAACAATTGTGCGGCGGAAAGCGGTGGAAATCGTCGGCAGAAGGAAGTGCGGCGGCTCTATCTAAGAATAAACACTGTCTTTGAACAAAAACAGTGTTTATTCTCGGTGGACACATACGGATTGGCACAGGTGACTTTTGTCCCCTGCAGCCAAGCCCCCCTGTTGCTGGCAACATCGCGATTGTGACCATCTGCCCGCATGATCACGCGCAAACACCCCCCCCAAACTGCAGGGACGTGACTAGCGCGTCCCTGCGGCTGTAGCAGCTGCTGCTGGGGACGTGAAGCTCACGTCCGCGTGGCATAAATGGTTAAAATAAGCTTATCGCAGTGAATTTGAGATTAAGGGTCTGATATATGAAAGGCTGATAATTTTGCTGTGCGCAATTTCACTGGTCCTAACGTCAGCATTATGCCGCTAGTTACCACAGCAATGCCCGCATTCATTTTTTTCTTCTTGAAAGTGAGTGCTTCATGCTGATATCAAAGTCAACAATACAAGCGAGAGCAAAAATGCAAATGCAGACGCATACAGGTTTATTAATTTTGCGGCAAAATCTGGACATGCACCGCACAGGACTCACATGACAGGCAAGTTGAAAATGCAAAAGATACTGCTTAATTGCCTCGAGATAAGTAAATCCTATGCCGCAGTTGTAGCCACTTGTCTCGGAAGTGGCATAGTATTTACACTGCTGGATTTCAACGGTACTGTTTCAATCGACTGTGCACACTGCTGGTGAATCGGCTGTGGTAAATCAAGGTATTGTGTATTTTTTTATGCATAATTCTACTTGTAGTTTTGTACACATATAGAAATCCTGCCCAGCCCTCCCATTATTCAGGGGGGAAAAACACATAGAAATGCATACAAAAGTGTGCAAAAATGAGCTGAAACACGCTTGCGTTTTTAAAGTCCATTTATGTGCGATCCCAAACGCACCTGATGTGAACGAGGCCTTAATGAATCGGTAAGGAGCCGAGGTTAATTGGCTCCCTACCATGTGGTCGCTGTGAGCCAATCACTGTGATCACTAGATAGAAAGCAACAAAGTTGCAATCTCTTGCACTCTCTCCAGCTTTCTCCACCAGTCTGCAGTGATCTCTGGACAGAGAGAGCTGTAGCTGCTGTTTGACTGTGTCTCACAGACAGCGTTACAGTGTAAAAACACATTTATTCACATAATTTCACCCCACAACCCCTGTGATCCCTTTCCAGTCCCCTCTAGCATGTAGGTGAAGTCAGCAGTATATATATATATATATATATATATATATATATATATATATATATATATTTATATATATATATATTTATATATATGCTGTGTAAAGTTACTGTATACAGGGGCTGTATCCCTTACACAGTTGGTTTATGTAATGTATGTATATTGAGAACTATCTCTGGGCACTGGTTTTTTACCACAGAAACAATGTAGCCACATATATCTTATATTGTTTTATTCAGAAGGAGTTACTGAATCATTTTTTGGGTGAATTACTGCAATACTCCGAAGCATATCTGTGAAAAAAGCAGAACAGCTAACATATCTGATTAAAAGAAATGCATTTTCAATTTTGTTGTTATACATTCCATCAAATTTCACCAATAATTGCTGCAGCCAAAATTATCATCGCACCCATCAAAGGATACCTCAGGGGGTGTAGTTTACTAAATGAAGCCATTTTTGGTGGGAATTTGACAATCTCTTTACCTCAGACTTCATTATAAGTGGCCTACGCTGGAAAATACAAGCATGTGAATTATGCTCTGTGAACGCTCAATTATTGACAACTTTCTCTGGACATTGGTTTTCACTACAGAAACAATGTAGCCACATATATCTTATATCGTTTTTGCTCAGAAGGAGTTACTGCATCATTTTTGGGGTGAATTACTACAATACTCCAAAACGTATCTGTGAAAAAGCTGAACAGCTGACATATCTGAATAAAAGAAATGAATTTTTCATTTTGTTGTTATACATTCTATCAAATTTCACCAATAATCTCTGCAGCCAAAATTATCAATGCATTCATCCAAGCGTACCTCAGGGGGTGTAGTTTACTAAATAAAGTCTTTTTTGGTTGGAATTTGACAATCTCTTTACCTCAGGCTTCATTGTAAGCGGCCTACACTGGAAAATACAAGCATGTGATTTATGCTGTGTGAAAGCTCAATTATTGACAATTTTCCTTGGACACTGCTTCTTACTGCAAAAACAATGTAACCACACATATCTGATATTGTTTTATTTAAAAGGAGTCACTGAATCATTTTTTGGGTAGATTTTCTGCCATATTCCAAAGCATGTCTGTGAAAAAGCAGAAATGTATATATTACCATTGAATTGCAATAGGTAACATTTGATTGGCTGTTGTAAGCTCCGCCCAGTTTTCTGAATTTTAACTCCAGTCACCCAGTCATGGTCTGTGCCAAGTTGTGGGCCTCTGGCTTTAAAACTGTGAGAATGGCAATATTTAAAAAATGTACATTGACGTCAATAGGTGAAATCTGATTGGCTGTTTGTGGCTCCACCCACTTTTGCTAAATTTTGACCGCAGTCACCCAGTGAGTAATTGTGCTAAGTTTGGGATGCCTGGCATTTAAACTGCAATAATAGCAGTAGTTAATCTTTTTTCATTAAGGTCAATAGCTGAAATCTGATTGGCTGTTATTACCCCACCCCTTTTTTCCCCTAAATGTGAACCACAGTCACTCAGTGGCCAACACTTTAAGGTTTGGGAATCCTGGCATTCAAAGTGTCGAAATGGCAGAAGTTTTAATTTCTCCATTGAAAATCAATGAGTGATATATGATTGGTTGTCGGTGGCTCCGCCCACTTTTTCTAACCTTGAAGTGCAAACACCCAGTGAGAACATTTGTAAACTTTGGGGTCCTTGACATCAATAATATGAGAATAGCAGAATTTTAAATGTTCCCATGTAAATAAATCACTGAAATTCAATTGGCTGCTTGTGGCTCTGCCCACTTTAAAAATGTCAACCCAAGCCACAACCCAAGCTGCAATTTAAATTTTCCCATATAAAACAAACAGCTGAAATGTGATTGGCTGTCGACGGCTCCGCCCACTTTTCCAAAATTCTAACCATAGTAACCCAGTGACCCATGGTGCCAAGTTTGGGGACTCTGGCTTTAAAACTGTTAGAATGACAGCTTTTACAATTTTCTAATTAAAGTCAATAGGGAAAATCCGATTGGTTGTTTGTGGCTCCGCCCACTTTTGCAGTCCCCAAAATGTGACAGAAATGTTACGTCAACCCCATGACTAAGTGACCCAAGTTTGGTGAGTTTACCTTCACATCTGTCTGATTGGCGAAAGTTTAACATTTTCCAATGAAAGTCTATGGGAAAAAATGGGGTTTTCGGGGGGCCGCCCCAGGGGCACCGAGGGTAAGATCGCTTAACAGAGCACAAGCAACCTGCACGGCTATGGGCTGAAGAAGTGTGCAAAATTTTACACATGCCCTCCTAAAACTCTTAAAACTGTGGCATGAATAGCATTTTAGCATTTCCATGTTAAAAGGATTATTTGCACTGATTAACATTGGGCAGGAGTGGTAGCGAAGGGGAACTGTGGCTGTCTACCATGTGCAACGTTGTGAGTTCGACTCCTGGAGCAGGCATGGGCAACCTGGACGCGGGTTAATGTCCATGGCTGGGACGTTGACTCAAACATCCTGGGGACGAAGCAGTAAACCTCACACACACCTGCCCAATTTTTTATGTCACAATACTTTCTGACTGATTTTAGCAGCAATTAATTTTTTCCCTTTGGCTGTTGCTAGCTCCGCCCACTTTTTTTTAACCATTTCAGCCCACGGGTATTTTTCATCTTATGGCCGAGAGGAATTTTCCCATTTCAGCACTCCTCCCTTTCATTCCCCAATAACTTTATCACTACTTATCACAAAGAAATGATCTATACCTTGTTTTTTCCACCACCAATTAGGCTTTCTTTGGGTGGTACATTATGCTAAGAATTATTTTATTCTAAATGCATTTTAACGGAAATAATTAAGAAAAAAATGGAAAAAATCATTATTTTTTAGTTTTCGGCCATTATAGTTTTAAAATACCACATGCTACCGTAATTAAAATCTACACATTTTATTTGCCCATTTGTCCCGGTTATTGCAATGGTAAAATTATATCCCTAGTATAATGTATGGTGACAATATTTTATTTGGAAATAAAGGTACATTTTTTCAGTTTTACATCCATCGCTAATTTTTACCCCATACATTTATAATAATATAGCCTCTCGACATACATTTTTTTTTATTCCCTAAAGTCAGTAGATGTAATTTTACTATTTGGCCACAAGATGTTCCCGCTGAGCAAAATCCTATGTAGCGTACCAAGTACGCTACATAGGAAACAATGTGTTGCTCCATTGTTCCTAGGGAAGTGATGCAGGCTTCAATGGAATCCTGCGGCATGGGTGTCCTGTGGGGAGATTAATGAATGGGAATTTTGCTCCCATTCATTAGTGTAACAATTGTGCGGCGGAAAGCGGTGGAAATCGTCGGCAGAAGGAAGTGCGGCGGCTCTATCTAAGAATAAACACTGTCTTTGAACAAAAACAGTGTTTATTCTCGGTTGACACATACGGATTGGCACAGGTGACTTTTGTCCCCTGCAGCCAAGCCCCCCTGTTGCGGGCAACATCGCGATTGTGACCATCTGCCCGCATGATCACGCGCAAACACCCCCCCCCCCCACAAACTGCAGGGACGTGACTAGCGCGTCCCTGCGGCTGTAGCAGCTGCTGCTGGGGACGTGAAGCTCACGTCCGCGTGGCATAAATGGTTAAAATAAGCTTATCGCAGTGAATTTGAGATTAAGGGTCTGATATATGAAAGGCTGATAATTTTGCTGTGCGCAATTTCACTGGTCCTAACGTCAGCATTATGCCGCTAGTTACCACAGCAATGCCCGCATTCATTTTTTTCTTCTTGAAAGTGAGTGCTTCATGCTGATATCAAAGTCAACAATACAAGCGAGAGCAAAAATGCAAATGCAGACGCATACAGGTTTATTAATTTTGCGGCAAAATCTGGACATGCACCGCACAGGACTCACATGACAGGCAAGTTGAAAATGCAAAAGATACTGCTTAATTGCCTCGAGATAAGTAAATCCTATGCCGCAGTTGTAGCCACTTGTCTCGGAAGTGGCATAGTATTTACACTGCTGGATTTCAACGGTACTGTTTCAATCGACTGTGCACACTGCTGGTGAATCGGCTGTGGTAAATCAAGGTATTGTGTATTTTTTTATGCATAATTCTACTTGTAGTTTTGTACACATATAGAAATCCTGCCCAGCCCTCCCATTATTCAGGGGGGAAAAACACATAGAAATGCATACAAAAGTGTGCAAAAATGAGCTGAAACACGCTTGCGTTTTTAAAGTCCATTTATGTGCGATCCCAAACGCACCTGATGTGAACGAGGCCTTAATGAATCGGTAAGGAGCCGAGGTTAATTGGCTCCCTACCATGTGGTCGCTGTGAGCCAATCACTGTGATCACTAGATAGAAAGCAACAAAGTTGCAATCTCTTGCACTCTCTCCAGCTTTCTCCACCAGTCTGCAGTGATCTCTGGACAGAGAGAGCTGTAGCTGCTGTTTGACTGTGTCTCACAGACAGCGTTACAGTGTAAAAACACATTTATTCACATAATTTCACCCCACAACCCCTGTGATCCCTTTCCAGTCCCCTCTAGCATGTAGGTGAAGTCAGCAGTATATATATATATATATATATATATATATATATATATATATATATATATATATATATATATATATATATATTTATATATATATATATTTATATATATGCTGTGTAAAGTTACTGTATACAGGGGCTGTATCCCTTACACAGTTAGTTTATGTAATGTATGTATATTGAGAACTATCTCTGGGCACTGGTTTTTTACCACAGAAACAATGTAGCCACATATATCTTATATTGTTTTATTCAGAAGGAGTTACTGAATCATTTTTTGGGTGAATTACTGCAATACTCCGAAGCATATCTGTGAAAAAAGCAGAACAGCTAACATATCTGATTAAAAGAAATGCATTTTCAATTTTGTTGTTATACATTCCATCAAATTTCACCAATAATTGCTGCAGCCAAAATTATCATCGCACCCATCAAAGGATACCTCAGGGGGTGTAGTTTACTAAATGAAGCCATTTTTGGCGGGAATTTGACAATCTCTTTACCTCAGACTTCATTGTAAGTGGCCTACGCTGGAAAATACAAGCATGTGAATTATGCTCTGTGAAAGCTCAATTATTGACAACTTTCTCTGGACATTGGTTTTCACTACAGAAACAATGTAGCCACATATATCTTATATCGTTTTTGCTCAGAAGGAGTTACTGCATCATTTTTGGGGTGAATTACTACAATACTCCAAAACGTATCTGTGAAAAAGCTGAACAGCTGACATATCTGAATAAAAGAAATGAATTTTTCATTTTGTTGTTATACATTCTATCAAATTTCACCAATAATCTCTGCAGCCAAAATTATCAATGCATTCATCCAAGCGTACCTCAGGGGGTGTAGTTTACTAAATAAAGTCTTTTTTGGTTGGAATTTGACAATCTCTTTACCTCAGGCTTCATTGTAAGCGGCCTACACTGGAAAATACAAGCATGTGATTTATGCTGTGTGAAAGCTCAATTATTGACAATTTTCCTTGGACACTGCTTCTTACTGCAAAAACAATGTAACCACACATATCTGATATTGTTTTATTTAAAAGGAGTCACTGAATCATTTTTTGGGTAGATTTTCTGCCATATTCCAAAGCATGTCTGTGAAAAAGCAGAAATGTATATATTACCATTGAATTGCAATAGGTAACATTTGATTGGCTGTTGTAAGCTCCGCCCAGTTTTCTGAATTTTAACTCCAGTCACCCAGTCATGGTCTGTGCCAAGTTGTGGGCCTCTGGCTTTAAAACTGTGAGAATGGCAATATTTAAAAAATGTACATTGACGTCAATAGGTGAAATCTGATTGGCTGTTTGTGGCTCCACCCACTTTTGCTAAATTTTGACCGCAGTCACCCAGTGAGTAATTGTGCTAAGTTTGGGATGCCTGGCATTTAAACTGCAATAGTAGCAGTAGTTAATCTTTTTTCATTAAGGTGAATAGCTGAAATCTGATTGGCTGTTATTGCCCCACCCCTTTTTTCCCCTAAATGTGAACCACAGTCACTCAGTGGCCAACACTTTAAGGTTTGGGAATCCTGGCATTCAAAGTGTCGAAATGGCAGAAGTTTTAATTTCTCCATTGAAAATCAATGAGTGATATATGATTGGTTGTCGGTGGCTCCGCCCACTTTTTCTAACCTTGAAGTGCAAACACCCAGTGAGAACATTTGTAAACTTTGGGGTCCTTGACATCAATAATATGAGAATAGCAGAATTTTAAATGTTCCCATGTAAATAAATCACTGAAATTCAATTTGCTGCTTGTGGCTCCGCCCACTTTAAAAATGTCAACCCAAGCCACAACCCAAGCTGCAATTTAAATTTTCCCATATAAAACAAACAGCTGAAATGTGATTGGCTGTCGACGGCTCCGCCCACTTTTCCAAAATTCTAACCATAGTAACCCAGTGACCCATGGTGCCAAGTTTGGGGACTCTGGCTTTAAAACTGTTAGAATGACAGCTTTTACAATTTTCTAATTAAAGTCAATAGGGAAAATCCGATTGGTTGTTTGTGGCTCCGCCCACTTTTGCAGTCCCCAAAATGTGACAGAAATGTTACGTCAACCCCATGACTAAGTGACCCAAGTTTGGTGAGTTTACCTTCACATCTGTCTGATTGGCGAAAGTTTAACATTTTCCAATTAAAGTCTATGGGAAAAAATGGGGTTTTCGGGGGGCCGCCCCAGGGGCACCGAGGGTAAGATCGCTTAACAGAGCACAAGCAACCTGCACGGCTATGGGCCGAAGAAGTGTGCAAAATTTTACACATGCCCTCCTAAAACTCTTAAAACTGTGGCATGAATAGCATTTTAGCATTTCCATGTTAAAAGGATTATTTGCACTGATTAACATTGGGCAGGAGTGGTAGCGAAGGGGAACTGTGGCTGTCTACCATGTGCAACGTTGTGAGTTCGACTCCTGGAGCAGGCATGGGCAACCTGGACGCGGGTTAATGTCCATGGCTGGGACGTTGACTCAAACATCCTGGGGACGAAGCAGTAAACCTCACACACACCTGCCCAATTTTTTATGTCACAATACTTTCTGACTGATTTTAGCAGCAATTAATTTTTTCCCTTTGGCTGTTGCTAGCTCCGCCCACTTTTTTTTAACCATTTCAGCCCACGGGTATTTTTCATCTTATGGCCGAGAGGAATTTTCCCATTTCAGCACTCCTCCCTTTCATTCCCCAATAACTTTATCACTACTTATCACAAAGAAATGATCTATACCTTGTTTTTTCCACCACCAATTAGGCTTTCTTTGGGTGGTACATTATGCTAAGAATTATTTTATTCTAAATGCATTTTAACGGAAATAATTAAGAAAAAAATGGAAAAAATCATTATTTTTTAGTTTTCGGCCATTATAGTTTTAAAATACCACATGCTACCGTAATTAAAATCTACACATTTTATTTGCCCATTTGTACCGGTTATTGCAATGGTAAAATTATATCCCTAGTATAATGTATGGTGACAATATTTTATTTGGAAATAAAGGTACATTTTTTCAGTTTTACATCCATCTTTAATTTTTACCCCATACATTTATAATAATATAGCCTCTCGACATACATTTTTTTTTATTCCCTAAAGTCAGTAGATGTAATTTTACTATTTGGCCACAAGATGTTCCCGCTGAGCAAAATCCTATGTAGCGTACCAAGTACGCTACATAGGAAACAATGTGTTGCTCCATTGTTCCTAGGGAAGTGATGCAGGCTTCAATGGAATCCTGCGGCATGGGTGTCCTGTGGGGAGATTAATGAATGGGAATTTTGCTCCCATTCATTAGTGTAACAATTGTGCGGCGGAAAGCGGTGGAAATCGTCGGCAGAAGGAAGTGCGGCGGCTCTATCTAAGAATAAACACTGTCTTTGAACAAAAACAGTGTTTATTCTCGGTGGACACATACGGATTGGCACAGGTGACTTTTGTCCCCTGCAGCCAAGCCCCCCTGTTGCTGGCAACATCGCGATTGTGACCATCTGCCCGCATGATCACGCGCAAACACCCCCCCCCCCACAAACTGCAGGGACGTGACTAGCGCGTCCCTGCGGCTGTAGCAGCTGCTGCTGGGGACGTGAAGCTTACGTCCGCGTGGCCTAAATGGTTAAAATAAGCTTATCGCAGTGAATTTGAGATTAAGGGTCTGATATATGAAAGGCTGATAATTTTGCTGTGCGCAATTTCACTGGTCCTAACGTCAGCATTATGCCGCTAGTTACCACAGCAATGCCCGCATTCATTTTTTTCTTCTTGAAAGTGAGTGCTTCATGCTGATATCAAAGTCAACAATACAAGCGAGAGCAAAAATGCAAATGCAGACGCATACAGGTTTATTAATTTTGCGGCAAAATCTGGACATGCACCGCACAGGACTCACATGACAGGCAAGTTGAAAATGCAAAAGATACTGCTTAATTGCCTCTAGATAAGTAAATCCTATGCCGCAGTTGTAGCCACATGTCTCGGAAGTGGCATAGTATTTACACTGCTGGATTTCAACGGTACTGTTTCAATCGACTGTGCACACTGCTGGTGAATCGGCTGTGGTAAATCAAGGTATTGTGTATTTTTTTATGCATAATTCTACTTGTAGTTTTGTACACATATAGAAATCCTGCCCAGCCCTCCCATTATTCAGGGGGGAAAAACACATGGAAATGCATACAAAAGTGTGCAAAAATGAGCTGAAACACGCTTGCGTTTTTAAAGTCCATTTATGTGCGATCCCAAACGCACCTGATGTGAACGAGGCCTTAATGAATCGGTAAGGAGCCGAGGTTAATTGGCTCCCTACCATGTGGTCGCTGTGAGCCAATCACTGTGATCACTAGATAGAAAGCAACAAAGTTGCAATCTCTTGCACTCTCTCCAGCTTTCTCCACCAGTCTGCAGTGATCTCTGGACAGAGAGAGCTGTAGCTGCTGTTTGACTGTGTCTCACAGACAGCGTTACAGTGTAAAAACACATTTATTCACATAATTTCACCCCACAACCCCTGTGATCCCTTTCCAGTCACCTCTAGCATGTAGGTGAAGTCAGCAGTATATATATATATATATATATTTATATATATGCTGTGTAAAGTTACTGTATACAGGGGCTGTATCCCTTACACAGTTAGTTTATGTAATGTATGTATATTGAGAACTATCTCTGGGCACTGGTTTTGTACCACAGAAACAATGTAGCCACATATATCTTATATTGTTTTATTCAGAAGGAGTTACTGAATCATTTTTTGGGTGAATTACTGCAATACTCCGAAGCATATCTGTGAAAAAAGCAGAACAGCTAACATATCTGATTAAAAGAAATGCATTTTCAATTTTGTTGTTATACATTCCATCAAATTTCACCAATAATTGCTGCAGCCAAAATTATCATCGCACCCATCAAAGGATACCTCAGGGGGTGTAGTTTACTAAATGAAGCCATTTTTGGCGGGAATTTGACAATCTCTTTACCTCAGACTTCATTGTAAGTGGCCTACGCTGGAAAATACAAGCATGTGAATTATGCTCTGTGAAAGCTCAATTATTGACAACTTTCTCTGGACATTGGTTTTCACTACAGAAACAATGTAGCCACATATATCTTATATCGTTTTTGCTCAGAAGGAGTTACTGCATCATTTTTGGGGTGAATTACTACAATACTCCAAAACGTATCTGTGAAAAAGCTGAACAGCTGACATATCTGAATAAAAGAAATGAATTTTTCATTTTGTTGTTATACATTCTATCAAATTTCACCAATAATCTCTGCAGCCAAAATTATCAATGCATTCATCCAAGCGTACCTCAGGGGGTGTAGTTTACTAAATAAAGTCTTTTTTGGTTGGAATTTGACAATCTCTTTACCTCAGGCTTCATTGTAAGCAGCCTACACTGGAAAATACAAGCATGTGATTTATGCTGTGTGAAAGCTCAATTATTGACAATTTTCCTTG